>NC_142484.1:51936825-52088355 GCF_049115385.1 Moschus berezovskii
CAATTAATTTTTTTAAAAATAGGTGCATATCTGGATTTAAAACTCTGAATCACTCTGACTTCAGGCAGGTAGTAAGCTCCCTACATATGGCATGAACTCAAGAAATATTCATGGAATAGATGCTACTGAATGATTTATCATTTGGCCCTACTGAAATTCTGAAATAAAAGTTTCTAGCTAACTTTTGTTTTAGGTTAACATGAATCAGTTGTGTTCTCTGGACATCCAGCATACACGCCACTCAGACCCTATTGAAAATGTAACATCTACTATTCATTAATTTGTTATGAAATATTTACATGTATCTATAACATTCTGGGCACAATGAATCACCATTTAATTCAACTGTTACAAAACTCTAGAGAGAAGTACGTAATGAATCGGGTTCCACGCTTTATTTGTATTTTATTTAAATATATCCTATGTTTTTAAATGGTGCTAGGGAAGGATTGGGGGTGGGAGGAGATGGGGACGACAGAGAATGAGATGGCTGGATGGCATCACCGACTCTATGGACGTGAGTTTGAGTGAACTCCGGGAGTTAGTGATGGACAGGGAGGCCTGGCGTGCTGTGATTCATGGGGTCGCAGAGAGTCGGACGTGACTGAGCGACTGAACTGGACTGAACTGAACTGAAGGAGTTGAAGTTGGATATGCTAAGACAGGTTGCTGCTGCTGCTGCTAAGTCACTTCAGGCATGTTCAACTCTGTGTGACCCCATAGATGGCAGCCCACCAGGCTCCCCTGTCCCTGGGATTCTCCAAGCAAGAACACTGTTAGCCACGTCTAATTTAAAAACTCTAAATTCTCATTTAAAGTGAATTAGCACTAAAGACTTAGCACTACTACACGTGGGTTGTTAATTAGTCTTTAGAATGTGTGATTCCTGCAGGATCTCAAGGTCCCTTTCAGTTCTCACTATCTTTTGAAGATACTCTGAAGCAGTCTGGGTTTAGATGGGGTGACCACATAGTTTATTATTCCAACCGGGGCCACTTTGAGGGTGCTGTTGCTGATTACACCAGTACAACAGGTGTAAAGGGGATTCTCTAGGACAAACAGGGTCTTGGGTTTACCTTAGGAAAGAACACTGGTGGAAGGATCAGGAGCTGATACACACTGGCTGCCTTATCAGTGCCTGTCATGTCCCCTTTCTGGGTTTCAGTTTATCGGAATGAAAAGGAAAAGTGTCATACTAAAACTGACCAACAGAAGATGAGATGGTTAGACAGCGTCACTGAATCATTAGACGTGAATTTAAGCAAACTTGGGGAGAGAGTGGACAGGGGAGCCTAGAGTGCTGCGGTCCATGGGGTCGCAAAGAGTTGGACACAACTGAACAACAACAAAATCAACCCTGCTGCTTCGTTCAAACTTCCCCACTTTACAATTACAAATAGACTCAAAGGAAAGAATCTCATCATGTTTTTGAAACAGCTTCAAATTCAGAGATAGCTGGCTAGACAAGCACATGAAACATTTTTTAAAAACTCGCCCCTTTTAAAATCCACAATGTTACCAAAGCTTACATCATATTTTAAATAATATTTATTTAAGATATATCATATTTTAAATAAATCAGCTTAAGAAATCAATAAGCTGACTTCAGGGCTGGCAAACATTTCATCACACCACCTGAAGCATCGTGTTGAGAAGGATTCTGAGGCTACACCTGGGCTCATGAGGAAAAAAAAAAAACAAACCTCAGTCAGTTAGTGATGGTTTCTGGGGTCATGGGGACATCTGCTGCTGCTGCTGCTAAGTTGCTTCAGTCGTGTCCGACTCTGCGCGACCCCATAGATGGCAGCCCACCAGGCTCCCCCGTCCCTGGGATTCTCCAGGCAAGAACACTGGAATGGGTTGCCATTTCCTTCTCCAATGCATGAAAGTGAAAAGTGAAAGTGAAGTTGCTCAGTCGTGTCCGACTCTTTGTGACCCCATGGACTGCAGCCCACCAGGCTCCTCCATCCATGGGATTCTCCAGGCAAGAGTACTGGAGTGGGGTGCCATTGCCTTCTCTGCATGGGGACATGAAAGAGAGGCAAAGAGGGTAGGAGGGGTTACAGGCTACGTGTGTGTGCTTGTTCTCTGCCAGGGCTGGCCGAGGGTCTCTGGTACTAAAATATAAAACGCAACGAAAACCAAACCCAGGTTTAGGGTAAATCTGCTTCATACTGGCATCTAACACAGTGTGAGTCTCACCCAGGCAGTCTTGTCCTTTTCCCTGCTCTCAGTGGCCTTCCATAAGCACTCAGGTGGCAGAGCATAAGTGACGGTCAGCAACCTTGGCGCGTGTCGCGATCACACAGGACTGCTGGGAATGGGCCAGGCTTCGCTGGGTTTAACAGCCCTGCCTCGGCAGCCAGAGCTTCCGCCGGGCAGGGAGGACAAAGGCCCGCCGGCAGCGGGGCTGGAATGGGGAGGGAGGGCAAGGCCCCCTGCCCTCAGTCCTCATTTTTATAAAAGCCGTGTGACCTTGGACATGTTACTTTTCCTAGTTTGTGAAATGAATTTGGATTCAGGGATTTTCTAACTTTAACTTTCTGTGACTAAAACATGAAGAGGTGAAGAATATCATGGTGTGTTAACTCCATGCTAGATGTCCTTCTCTTTGCAAATTCAAGGAAAGCTCCTTTTGTGGTCAAACAGATAAATCTTGCAGTAAATGATCAGGAAACAAACACACATAACTCTTTTATGCATCTGTGTGTCACTTGCTCAGTCATGTCCAACTCTGTGCAGACCCACTGACTAGCCTGCCAGGCTCCTCTGTCTGTGGGATTCTCCAGGCAGGAATACTGGAGTGGGTTGCCATTCCTTTCTCCAGGGGATCTTCCCGACTCAGGGATCAAACCTGGGTAAGCAGGCAGATTCTTCACAGACTGAGCTACCAGGGAAGCCCATTTATGTATAAACAGTCATAATTTTTTGAAAGAGGAAGCTCAGTTATATAACACAGTAAGCCCCCTACACGTGAATTTTCAAGTTGCAAACTTTTGAAGATGCAAATGTCCCCCTGTATGCCAATTGTTGTACTGTACTACTGTACCTTTCAAGGTATTGTACTGTAAAGTTAAAAGTCTTATTTTTTATGTTTGTTTTTTACATATTATTTGTGTGAAAAGTATTACAAACAGTATAGTACTATACGGGGATTTCTTGATGTCTCAGATGGTAAAGAATCTGCCTTCAATGAGAGAGATCCAGGTTCAATCCCTGGATCAGGAAGTATCCCTGGAGAAGGAATTGGCAATGAACTCCAGTGTTTTTGCCCGGAGAATTCCACAGACAGAGGAGCCTGGCGGGCTACAGTTCATGGGGTTGCCAAGAGTTAGGCATGACTGAGTGACTAACACACACTGTATAGCAGACCGTGTTAGTTGGGTCCCTGGGTTAACTTTGTTAAACTTACAAACAAACTGGACTTGTGAACATGCTCTCGGGACGGAACTCATTTGTATGCAGGGGGATTTAACTGTACTGTTGATAGAATCCTTTATCTAGGTTGTTCTTGCAACTTGTTTTTTTTTTTTTGACACATGGACATAATTTACTACTTCAACATATATTTTAGTTGCTTGCATCTCTGACTTTAGCAGATTTCTCAGCATTCTCACTGTTTAATAGGTTGACATCTTACCTGAGTGACAGCAACATTCGTCCCGTCGGTGACTTCCACACTCATATTGTAGATGGACCTCTGCTCTGCATCCAAAGGTTTTGCAATGACAATGGTCCCAACACCCTTCTCTGCATCAAAAGAGCTGTCAAAATTGCCCCCTGACGAGTTCACAGAAACAACATGAAATTAGCATATCTGAGAAGTCATTACACGTGCTGAGCGTGTCGCTTTAACGGGCGCTCATTCACAGAAACGGTTTTCTGGACAGGCAATCCTGTGGCTCAATCTGTACTTCTTAAATGAACCCTTTATTTTCTCACTTAACTCACATTTCAAAACACAGCCTCTACAATGCATAACAAATGCCACCAAAAAAATGTATTGCCAAAAATCCCCTCAGCACTAATGTTAGAGCAGTAAAACATAAATTGACCCCCTAAAATATTTAGAAAGCTAAAGCCCCATTCAACCCCTTGTGGCTTCTGGGCTAGGAATTTGTAGACCTTTCACTTTTTCAAAGTAGATTAAATTCTAAGTAAACAAACAGTCCAATCATTATTAACAAAAATGAGTAGGCACTTTGAAATCTGTACCAGGATTGATGGTAAACATGTGGTTGTTAGAGTTCAGATTCCCTCAATCTGATGTCAGAAATGAAGTTATAAATACTAGAAAATAAGGAAAAGCAACAAAATTGGATTTCATATTAAAAATTCTCTATCTGTAAGTTGGGATATTCATAGAACAAAAATTTTCTTTTGCCATCTTGACAGTGTGAGTTATCTTTCTCTGCCCAAAGTAGAAAGTTTACAGGAGATTTACAAAATGAAATCTGCAAAGAATGAGAGGGAAACATCAGCTATGGAACAACTGATAAAATATTTCATATGAAAGTTTAGGAAACTTTACTTTCTGCCACTGGACCAGGTATAATCCATAATCTATGGCTAATGTGCTTAAGACAATATAGACTTTGTTGAAATTACTGTAGATGTTTTCATCTCTGTGAATCAAAGTGTGGTTCATGATCTTTTTCAAAATGAAAGTTCTTTTTCAAGGGGGAGAGAAGATATTGGTAGAAATGCTGGAACAATGTTAAGTATCATTCACGAGGTCTATTTACTCTAGCTTGAAATTTCACTATGTCAATTAATTTTGTTCCTGGGCAGTAATTTTATTTAACTATAGCACATAGGGCAATATGTTTACTGAATTTCATATTTTAGAAAGGTAATCTTGGCTTCTGTTTTCTGCATTTCATTTTGCTGATCAATGAACAATGTTATGTACAATTTCTATGATATTACAATTAGAAAGGGCAGATGAGTTAAAGGAAAGAAGAATTTTATGTGAACTAGTAGAATTTGATGTATAATGACATAAAATAAATAATGTGGTGTACTTACAAAAAAACTGGTCATATATATTTCAAATACTTATTGCTTGCAGCTGCCATATACACTTAAGATTATTTAATTGCTAGAGAGAACATAATTGCCCTTGACATTTTATTAAAGCTATGAAGATACGGGGTACCAGAGAATTGCTTAGAGATGATATATTTTTCGAAAATTTCATTTAAAAAGAGACTCATCTTCCAATTAATATCTTTAATTGATTTACTGAGAAATAGTAAATGTTAACTCTAGAAAAAAAATGTCTTTTGAAGAACAGGATAAAGAGAAAGGGGAGGAGATCTAGGCTGGAAGAGAAGCAACCCTTAGGTCACCATGCCTCTTTCAAAGGAAATGTTTCATGTTGATAACCACATGAAATGAAATGTATGGCTGATTCAAGTGTCCTGAATAACCATCCTAATGAGCAAAGAAAAATCATTTGCTATCAAGTGGTACATTCTGAAAAAAAACTTTGTCATGGAAACTTTCAAAAGAAAGATGAAAAATCACCTCAGACTGTGTAGAAGGAAAGATGAGAAGGCAACTTCTCAAGCTATTTCTGGTGGGCATTAAGTCATATTTTAAACCACATTAAAAAATCATCTTTAGAATGCCTCCTTACCAAGATTTTTACTTTTGTAAATCTTAGGACCATGATTTTGGGGGGGGTGCGGGTTAAGAGTGGGCCAATAATTTTAGAAGGTGAAAATTTGTAAGTCAATGCAAATTGGAAGCTCTGCAAATGATAAAGCTTTGGTTTGCTCCAAAGACAAATAAAAATGAAATTTAGAGGATATGCAAGCAACGACTTTCAGTTTCAGTTACTATTTCAGTTGGACAATTATATACCCTTTCCCTCACTGCCTAAGGCTCACGTTTTCCTCGGGGCCCTCCCTATGCAGAAATACATCATCATTATGCTTAGTGGCATAAAATTTACATATTTTACATATGGCATATAGATTAGGTGCATCATTAGTCTTTTTTTGTATCAAAAACCATTTTTGACTACTTTTATGGTAGTTTAAAAGCCTTATTTTATATTGGAGTGTAACTGATTAACAATGCTATGTTAGTTTCAGGTGTACAGCAAAGTGATTCAGTTATACATACACATTTGTCTATTCTTTTTCAGATTCGTTTCCCATTTTGGTTATTATCAAACACTGAGCAGCGCACAGGGAGTGCTGCTCAATGTGGGAGTGATTTTTTACAGTTCTTTCTCTTCTTGCGTGTGCGTGCATGTGTGTGCGTATCTCCCTCATCCACCTTTGTTGTTTCAAAGACTCTAGACCTTGAAAGGAGCAGGGGAGATAGACAAGGAGAAAGCAGATCACGGTGAGCTGGAGAAACCCTGTGAGTATCTCTCCATGCATCAATAAGGCTAGCAGCCTCTGATGCTCACTTCTAGGATTTTTGCTCCTAGTGAAACCAAGATTTCATGTAAAACCAGGTTCCCCAAATTGTCCCTGAGTTTTACAATGAATTTCTGACAAGGGATACAGAATCTAGACCAGCAGTTTACCATCAACCCTCCCGCAATTTCATAACCTACCACTTAAGCCTCCCATTTCATGAATGACTCTGTCTCTCTCCCCCAGGCCTCATTTCTCAGGCTCCCTTCTAGCCTGAAAGGTGATTTCATTTCATCGGATCCCACATCCAATTCATCTGGCATGAGCCTATTAGATGGAATGAGTCTGCTTTCACTAGCAGTGTCCGTTTAAAGAAGATGTGCTTCCTCAGAGCCAGTAACAACATGCAAAGCCAGAGTGTGCTGGGGCGGCAGCGCTGGGCTCAGCACAGGGTGGGGAGGGGGAGACACCGCCAGCTGGGCTGATCAGCAACGTGGGGATTAAGAGAAGTCACAGCCTGAGCGTTGCTGCAGGGGCGTGCGGCAGAGACGGTCATAAGCGAGGTTGTGAACAGCCCACATAACAGAGAATTCATGTCAGGGGATGTTTCTCTTTGACCATTTTCGGTCAAGACAGGTGCAAAGGAGTAAACAGACAGCCATGAGAGGTGTGTTGGATCTCTGCTGCTGCTGCTGCTAAGTCGCTTCAGTCGTGTCCGACTCTGTGCGACCCCATAGACGGCAGCCCACCAGGCTCCCCCGTCCCTGGGATTCTCCAGGCAAGAACACTGGAGTAGGTTGCCATTTCCTTCTCCAATGCATGAAAGTGGAAAGTGAAAGTGAAGTTGCTCAGTCGTGTCCGACTCTTAGCGACCCCATGGACTCCAGCCCACCAGGCTCCTCGGTCCATGGGATTTTCCAGGCAAGAGTACTGGAGTGGGGTGCCATTGCCTACTCCGTTGGATCTCTACTGGATTCTAAAGTTAACATCAAAAGTTGGAGGGTCCCCAAAAAGCTTTGAAAAATGGGATGGGAATGAAAATACTTGGAGCCAGCAGCTACTGCTGGAATGTGCGGGCAACAGGGTGTTGGGCCATGAACCAGTTAAGTTTTCCTTTAAAGAAATCACCGTCTCTCCATTACGAGACCCAGGGGTGACTATCTCAGAGCTTTTCTTTTAGAAAAGCTTCCAGACCCCTCCCCTAGCTCTGATTCCAATCCACCCTACTCACAATGGTAAAACTATCAACCAAAATTTCAAAATCAATCAAGGGAGACGAGCTATGGGAGAAGCTTCCCAAACACTGAGCCACAGAATCTCAGTGAATTACGGGAATTGTTTGCAAGCTGTTCATTCAAGTTCAGCGTGCACACCGAACTTGAGGGAAAATACTACACACTATTTCTGTGGTTTGATCATGAATAACTGTCTGCCTTGGAAGGAAGAAAGCACAGTACAGGGCTAAAATGGATATTTACATGGGAGGCAGGAGAAGCAGGCTGGAGGTTAGAAACAGTGGTAGGAAGGAAAATCCCTTCTAGAATCTGGTTTAAAATTCATTTTCTTACAATAATATCTGAAGCAGTTGTAGGCTTTTTATTATTTTCCTAAAGTTTCTTCAGGTGTTTTCCTATAGACCACATGGTTGCTATGGAGATGAGAGGCTTGTTGGGGATCCAGTGAGAAGAAATGATGTCGTTGATGACTCTGAGCAAGTGTCGCCCTGATGGAGGGAGAGCTGTATTAGAAATGGGACAGCCCTCTTGGGAGGGGTAAGGGGGAGTTCTGTGATTAAGAAATGTGGCCATTGAGTTAGAGAAGACCCAGAGAGGTTAATGCTAGTCAGGGTGACATCAAACAGTTTAACTTGCCTACTTGATGGAACCCTGGGGCTTCCCTGGTGGCTCAGTAGTTAAGAATCCACCTGCCAATGCAGAAGACACAGGATCAATCCCTGGGTCAGGAAGATTCCCTGGAGGAGGAAATGGCAACCCACTCCAGAATTCTTGCCTGTGAACTCCCATGGGCAGAGGAGGCTGGCAGGCTATAGTCCATGGGGTTACGAAGAGCTGGGACATGACTGAGCACACACACACTTGATGGAACCCTAACAGGGAATGGCCCCATCAGGGGTGAGGTTCTAGAAGGACAGGTCTAAGCTTGCAAGACAGAAGCAGTCAAGAAACCAAATTCCTCAAGAAGCAATGACAGACTAAGGGCCCAGGGTGTCTTCATGCTCCTGCAACACAGAAATGTGTTTCAGCTGAGCTGGACCCACATGCCACCTTATGCCATCAGGGGATTATTTTCAAAGAACAACTTTTCTCTTCTCTATGCATTGCTGCTGCTGCTGCTGCTAAGTCGCTACAGTCGTGTCCGACTCTGTGCGACCCCATAGACGGAAGCCCACCAGGCTCCCCTGTCCCTGGGATTCTCCAGGCAAGAACACTGGAGTGAGTTGCCATTTCCTTCTCTATGCATTAGGTGGGGCAAACAAACAGAGATAGGTTAAGTGGTTACTGCCTACCAGAAAAACAGTTTTCCTAGTCTAAGTCAGGGGAAAAGCTAGAAAAGTGGGTGGTAGTATCTCCCATCAGACTGGAAGTAAAGAGGAATCGTTTGGAGTGTGTAGTAATGGCGGTCTTTACAATACAAATATTTGTCAGCAGGATAAAGAGACAGGGACTGTGAACCAGATTGCGTGCACATCAGAGAGTATGTAAATCGAGACGCTGCCGAGTTGAAATCATAGTCTCCCGAGAAGTGTGAAGATACGTGAGAAGCCACAGAGGATTGTGGGTTAGCTTTGTTCCTTTCGTCTTCTCTCCCTTTTAGCGCAGGGAAGGAACATGCTGTGCAATGGGCTGTTTAAACACAGAACAGCTGAACTCTATAACGTTTCCTTTTAATTACAGCTTTCTTAACTTGGTTACAAGTGGGCTTCTGTTTCTGGAAGCTGAAGAGAGTCTAGCTCTGTGACACTGTAAGCCTTTGGAGGCACAAGAAAGTATCTGGCAGGTCCTTGATGCAGGGGTCCCGGCTTGGGAACAAAATCTTGCTCTCTACACAGCTTTTGTGAATTCATATGATAGTAGGAGGAAAAGAAATGCAGTTAAACAAGAATCAAGATTGGGAATTGGGAAGACTGGGAATATGGAAATAAGGAGACAATACTCTCAGGGGAAAAGGCATGCTGGAACACTATTTCTGCTTAATTAATGTAAATTCATTAGTTAGAGCATCTGGAAGCTGTGTTAGGCTGGGAGGAGGTATGGTCTGTAACCGTGAGTGTGTGTATAGGTGTCCATCCCGCTATAGCACCCTGCTAAGTTTCTTAGGCATTGAGAAGCCCTTTCCCTTATCTCCCCTCGATCTTAGCTTGGCCAAGAAAGATACTTGGGTAAGGAAGAAGGAAAGAGACAGAGGAGAGTGCTGGGGGCCAAGGACAAATAAGAAAGAAATCTTGAAAGAATGAAACATCTGAATATGATAAAGGAAACAATAGGTTTTTAGAGAAGAGGAAAAGATGTTGTCAGCAGGTTGGAAAAATATGGCTCTCTGAGATCAGAAAAAAATTTCAAAGTGGGGATTTGGTGGAAGGGGGACCATATCTATTCTGAACGCAGCCAGCACCTGGGGAAAAGTTTGTACTTTCTCCATGACTTAAAGAGTTGACATTTCAAGAGGCTGGCTGGATGCAGGGATGGAAATAAAATCAAGTTCTGTTTGGGCATCTGGCCCAGTGAATTTAATTTGCAGGAGAAGCTTGACTGGATGTTACCAGATACACAGTGAGATCTGTGACGGAAGCATCTAGGCTAGAGGGACAACCTAGTAGGTCCATATTAAGAGAAGTGCATGCATGCAGGCTCGGTCATGTCTGACTCGGCTGCATGCACGCTCAGTCATATCTGAGCCTTTGCTGCATGCACTCTCAGTCATGTCTGACTCTTTGTGGCCCCGTGGACTGTAGCCTCCCAGGCTCCTCTGTCTACAGAATTCTTCAGACAACAAAACTGGAGTGGGTTGCCATTTCCTATTCCAGGCCTCTTCTGGACTCAGGTATCAAACCTGTGTCTCCCAAGTCTCCTGCACTGGCAGACAGATTCTTAACCACTGAGTGACCTGGGAAGCCCATAAAGAGAAGCATCTGAGCACTAAAACTGGAAAGATTCTATAAAAGGAGCATAGATTTAGGAATAAAGATGGAGAAACATGAAAATGGATGCTATGTTTCTGATCATGACTCCTAGATATGATTTGGAGCAGCCTAAAGGGACTCCTTCCTGGAAGGACTCTGGTCTGTCAACTGCCTGTCTCTTCTTGGACCAGTTCTCATTTGGCCAAAGGCGCTGTGGTGGCTGAGGCTGAGAACACGGTGGAAGGTCACAGCGACTCTGGATGGGTCTCAGGAGGCATCAGTGGGGTTAAAACACGGGCTGCCTGGGGCATCTCCATCGGCTGGCATCATTACCCCACTCACCCTGGGTGGAGATCAACAAAAGCAATGGCAGGAGAAAGGGTGAGGGCGCAAAGACCTTGACCTTAAGGGTTTAGATTGAAGCCTAGATAAACACCATGAACACGTACGCCAGCACGAATACTGCTGAATGGAATTCATGCAAGTCAGGTTACATGTAGCATCATCAGGCATGCTTTCCTATACACAGTCACACACACACGCAGGCATGCTAAGGAGTCGCAAAAATGACTTGGATAACTGGGGTCCGGTGGCCGGTCAGACTGAGCATCAGAGAAAGGTGTGCTTGTGAGATTTCTGAAGAGGGGTGCATGCAAGGGCATCCTGGGGTTGGTGGGATGTGCCGCGTGTCAAGAGGTTGTATGCACGCATCATGCAAGGGAGAGGAGCAGTGCTGTCAGCCCGTAGAGGCGCTTGCAAACTGGAGTGTCGGAGAAGGACGGAGACGAAGTGATCACTGATGGCAGAGGGCAAGTCCTCCCACGGCTCAGGACAGCGCAGCAGGAGCCTCGGCCTTTGGCTTTCCACTGCACTCTCCCTCGAATTACCGAAAAGAAGTCATGGTTGCACTGGAGACATGCTGAAACTGAGATGCATCTTCTGTGACCCTGACGGGGCGGTGGTGAAGGAATTACCAAAGGTGATGGGGCACCGACAGCCAGGCGATGCCTGGGGTGCGAGGACACAGCTGAGAAGATGGAGGAGCAGAGAGATCTTTCATGGATCAGAAGAGGTGCCATTTCAAAGGCGTTAAGTGGAAATGAAGATGGAGTGGAAAGCTGGGAATGACGATGGTCATGCACAGGGATGGTGTGATCCATGCCCATTAAGTGAAAGAAAGCCGGTCTACCAGCATTCTAGAAAATGAAATAGGTAGAGAGCAAGCCTTTTCTTTGGGGGAAGTTCAGGGGACCCTCTACTGATGTTCCATTTGGGGGCCACGGGGCATTCATTCTTTTCTGTGCTTCATTAAAACAGATGTGGAATGTTCTAAATGCTTTCCCCAGACCCAGTCATTCCTGGGAAGTGAGGCAGGTTCCTGCCCATCCTATCCAAGCAGTGACACGTGAAGGAAATGATTCCCCCAGACCAGCTCTCCAGAGTCACCGCCTCCCACGGAGGACCGTGGGAAGTCAGCTTCAGCTGGACCCAGCGTCAGACCCAGGGCTGGGACGCACTCTTCCCTTCGCTTGGATTCCTGGTCCTCAGCACTCGTTTCCTCTCCGCCGCCTCTCCCTGCCGGGTGGTGAAGGGGCAGTTTTGCCCTGTCATTTTGCAGCCTGGTGTGCTTGCTTGCTTTCTTTCAAGGAATTTAGAGGTTGCTTTTAAGGTCTCCCCTGCCTGCGTCCATCTGCTTTTTGTATTTGGCTCTCGCAGGAAGCTCTCGCTGGCTGTACATCTAGGCTCCATTTCCTGTCCTTTCTATTGTGGACAGCAGCCCGGGACTCTCCTGGGGGGGCTTTTGGTCTACAAATGGCACTCCTACAAAACTGAGGGGCTGGGATCTATTTGAATTTACTTTTCAATTGGAAAAGGCCCAGGTAAACTAACCTATGAAAAGATCAAACAACAAAAAGCCCACATACCTCAAAAACAGAGAAAAAAGTTTCTCTAAAGAAATCAGAACAACCCCCCCCTCCACCCCAAATCCAAACCCCATCGAACCTCAAACAAAGGAGTCATTGGATATGAGTAATGCAATCGCTGTTAGAGGCGTGTATGAAATCTGTGGGCTGCACTTCAGCCTGTCACAGGCAGTTATGAAAGATGTAATTTAATTTGCTTAAAAAGAAAAAAAACCCGTAAAAGGCAGATTGGATAGCTGTATTTTAGCAAATGTGTTTGCACTAAGGGTACCTTCTGTTGAACAGTTCTGCCCACAAGCTGTCTGTAGAATATAGAACATCTCTTGAGCATGCTTGCCACCTTGAAGCAGGGCAGTCGGGAGCAGAAAAAAAAAAAAAAAAGAACAGAATGCAGAAAAAAGGTGAAGAAAAAGAGAGAAATGAAGGACAGCAAGTCTAGTACCATCAATACATTTAGAAATGAGATTAGCCAAGTGTGACAATAGAATTTAAATGACACACAGAAAGACATTTAGATTGCAGTAAATAACGTACTATGGAAACTCCAGCCAGAGCACTTTCGGTTCAGCTTAGCTACAGAACTCAGAACGAAAGCACAGGTCGACTATTCATTTTACTGGCTCTTTTGCATTCCAGCACTATACATCTTTTCATCTTAGCATAGTCTTTAAGTGTTTTTTTTTGTTGTTGTTGTTATTGTCTTTTCTTTTTTGCTAGTTGCTCTGAACAATCCGTGATTACATTGCCCAATACTGCCCTTGGGGACTCAAGCTTACCGACGATGTCAAACCACAGAAGGGTGTTAGCTGGCTGCACAGACACCACCCCGACAATCTCGGTGACTCTGTCATTCTCCATGACTGTGAAGTTGTAAAACGGCTCATCGAAGGTCAGCGGTACAGGCGAAGGAGGCGGCTTCTTAATCCACTCAATGTGGAGGCGGGCCGTGGAAGACTTCTGAGGGCGCCCGTTGTCCACAGCCTTGATCTACTCACACACAGAGAGGACAGAGAGCTGTTTCAGAGCCCAGGTCCTGGTGGAAGCCTGCATCTGTCACTCTTATGCTGTGGGGCTCAGAGTCCATCCTCATGACGGGGTTGGCAAGGGGAAGACGGGGGAGCGATCTGAGGACAACAGGCTCAGGGACTGTGGGAAGCAACTCGGGCACATGGGGCCCCAGAGCACATTTGCCAGAAGGTGTTTTGAATCACTGCCAACCTTGCAGATGTGGAAAACTTGAAAAACAAATGGTGTACTTGCAAATTTTAGTGTTGTATGGACATGAATGACAGCTACAAAAGTAAGAAGAGCTAATTTGATTTCTTATGGCTATGGTGGTAGTGTTGCAAAAGGAACAAATGCATTGTCATTGTCACATAGAATAGTCACATGGGATTCCAAAAGTGAGATGGGAGGAGGCAGGGGAAAGGCATCAACCTTGCAAAATTCATCTCAGAGGCCCTCTGGTTAAGCCAACCTTGAAGATGATCTCTCTTGGTGGAAACGTGGCCCCCTCGAGGCAGTGGAGTAAGGAAGGGGGTGTTAATGACTCTTCTCTGTGGTCAGATATAAGGGCTGAGAAAAGCATGTTTCCCTGCCCAGATATGTAGGGTTAACTGCTATGCTGTCCTGGACTTAAATGTATGTGTGTGTGTGTGTGTGTGTGTGTGTGTGTCGGGGGGGTGGGGTGGTGGGTTGCAGTTAAGTCTAACAAGCAAACCATCAGTGACAGAAAATTTAAAAACCAAAATAAAAACGGATTGTAAACAGTTGCATTAAAAATACCATTTCCAGATGCACTGCTATTAGCTGTAGCCTTTAAAAACAGTGACGACTCAGCTCCCTTGTGCTGTGTTCATGAGTGATCACTTTGCCTGTTTCTGTGAGAGGAAGGGCCCTTGAAGACAGATGTCTCAGGCTGGGTTTCCCAGGAGCAGAGTCTGAGACAGGGATGTGAGTACAAATGATTTCAAAAGGAAGTGTTCCCATGAGAAAGGGAGTGAAGAAAACGGGATAGACAGAGGAGGAGGCTAAGCAAGGATGTGGTCTCAGCTGAGGTCTAACCTCAGCCTGATTCCAAAGGGAGCTCTGAATCATTCACTGCACTACTGAGTTGGATCCACCTGGAGGCAAGGAGGTTGGGCTTTTATATCTGGTGTCAGTTAGGAATTGGCCGTGGGCTGCTGGGCTAGTGTAGGCGTATAGATCATCTTGGCTGAGAAGTGTAGCCAAGGATGACTCTCTGAAGAAGGAATCAGCTTTGAGCCCTTAGCAGTCAACACTCACAGCAGTTGGGGGATGGCTGGACCAGCCTGATAAAGGGGATCTGGGCAGGGTACCAACAGTATCCACTGCAATCCACCTGTTCCTCAAAGACTTCCACCGGCAAGTCTCAGACAACTGCAGCAGCACCTGTTACATCAGAACTGCTGACGGTAGAAACAGGACTGGTTTTTATTTTCTTTTCTGTATTCACTCTTGTGAATACACTGCTGAGCAGGGAATGGAGCCCAAGACCAGTCCATAGGTAAAAAAAATAAATGGACTCAGACCATCCTTTAAAATAACAAAGGACTGACCATACACAGCGGAGAAGACTGAAGACTGAGAGAAAGATGGCAGATGGCGATAACTCTTGATAGTTGTCGGGACCCTGGAAAGTGCCCATCACGGGTGGGGCTGACCAGTCTCCTTTTAGGCATAGCTGCTACATGTCTAAAGTGGTTGGGGTTGGGGGAACCCCAAGGATGGTGCCTTAGGCATGGTATTAACAGCTTAAGTCTTTATTTGAGACGGTGCTCATACTTGTTTTTATTTTTGATTTTCTAACAACGAAAAATGTTATGTTTTACTTAAGATTTTTCACTTTTTGCAGAATAAGCCTAGCTGTGATTCGTGTCCCTCAATTTATACAGTGAAATTCATGTTCTATCACATTGTCAACAATTACAAGAGCTGTTTTCATTGGGAGGTCTTCAGGACATGTTGAGTGGTGGGCAGGTTATGTTATTCTGCTGCTCCCCTCCCCTCAGTTTACAGCTATGCTCAGGGCCTCGAAATGATCTGGGGTTACAGAAAGTGTAAGTGAGTAAATGATGGAGTAGGCTGTGCACTGGAAATGGAGAAAATGGCCTCATTATTTAGGAATGTCACTGCAACAGAAAGTAGCCTTCCATTGTTATGTGGCTGCACATTTTAGTCCAGAGATTTTTTTTTGTTTTTGCTTAAAACATATATATGCATAAGAAAATAACTTCCTCACCCTCATTAATGTTATTGAGGTTCAGTAAAATCTTACCGTGAGAATGTCGTAACTCCCTGCTGTAAACTGCTTTCTGGAAGAGACCATGCCGGTTTTAGGGTCAATGAAGAACCTCCCATCATCATTCCCGTCCACGATACTGTAGGAGATCTCAGCGTTGGGGCCCTCGTCTCTGTCGAATGCAAACGCCCTGTAGATGGGCTCTCCCCGCTTCTTCCGGTCACGCTCTGGCAGCTTGATCTGGTAGACCTTCTCTGGGAACTGGGGCTTGTTGTCATTTTCGTCCAGAACCTGAACCACCACCCAGATGGTCGACTGTTTCGGGGAGAAGCCACCATCTGTCACGGTCACCTGAGTTTGGAAAGAGAAAGTGTTTTACAATCAGAAAAGAGAAAAACTTTTCTCGCCGCTCCTCCCCTTGGCACCCCATGAAAGGTCCGTTCTGGGCAGGGGGGCATCTCAGCTTCTCTTTTTCTTGTGGTTCATGTCAAATGCATAACGCTTCATTGTTCATGCATAAGAGCAGGGAAGACTCTCAATCTGGTAATGGAAATCACTGATAAAAAGGTAGGAAGGAAGGAGGCTCTTGTTGTGGTGTGAAGAGGAGAGGCAGAAGAAATATGATTGACTTTACAAAATGTACCAGGTTACAGAGACTCAGCAGACCTAAAACGTGCCCCTCTCTGCTGAAATTTGCTCAGTGGCATCCAACTTTTTGCGACCCCATGGACGGTAGCTCGCCGGACTCCTCTGTCTGTGGAACTTTCCAGGCAAGAATGGTTTGGAGTGGTTTGCCATTTCCTACTCCAATGCCCTTCTCCACAGACACCAAGAACACACTAACCATTATTATGTGTTAAGCCATGGGTGTTTTGTCTAATCCTCGGGCAATGCCATCACCATCCAAATTCTTTCAGTATTCATGCTCTTTTCTTTCTTTTCCATCTTCATGTAAAATTTGTGATTTTTTTTTTTACATTGTCACTGAACAAAAGGAAAACTCTGATTATAACTTACAATTTTGATGGCTGCTCGTTAAGTACATTTGACAGTTACAATATGTTTTTAAGAGTCATAAAATATTTTTTCTTCCTCTCTGGGAAGTAGAAGAGAATGGCCACCCTTTTCGATAGCCCTGAGATGCTCTTCTTATGCACGTCTGTGGAAATGGAGAGCGGAGAGAGAAGAGGAACTTGTAGATAAAGAATTTGCATGGCAGATGTAAACTGTCTTTGAGTCTTAGGATGAATAATCTTCTTGGTCATAGTGATGATAGTTATTATCTTATTAATACTTAACATGTGGATGGTGACCTATAAAGCACTCTCCTATCTTTCCTCAGTAAGGGGAACAGGTTTATTTATTCCCATTTTACAGATGAGAAAACAGAGGTCCCATTGTTACTAAGTCTAAAGTCAGGTACTGAACTTTTGGCAATACTTGGTATTGTGTTTAATTACAAAACCTGGAGGAAACTCTATTCAATCTTTCAATCGTTATCTTGATTGAACTAACTTTAAGACTAACTATAAGATAGTTTATTATTTCAAAATACATAATTGGAGGCTGGAAGGTATATAAAGATGCACTTGGCATCAACAGGAGAAAAACAACAGTGAGCTACAGCCCCTCATCATCCAGTTTTTCACTTAATGAAGCAACCTGACAGGAAAAATGAAGAGAATAGAGGCCCAAAGTGTGAGAAAACAAATTAATGGCTTTTTGCAAAATGGGACCCCAATCTAGTCTAGTTTCTCTTACAAGCTGCTTTAGAGGATGGCTTTAATAGACTTCAGGTAAATTTTCATAGGAGTTCTTGTTTTCTTTGAAAAATCAATCAAGGTTCCTTCCAAGGTTATTTCCCAATTGACTTGTTATGTTTCACAAAAGAAACACCGTTAGGGCGACTATGTGCCAAGGCTGGATTTTGACTCTTGAGTTAATTCCTGGACATGACGAGTTCTGAAGAGGCACGTTCTGCTGCTGCTGCTGAACTAAATTGTTACACTCCCAGGTGAACTGTGTTGACCAAAACACATTGATTTCTTGGCACTCAACTCCTCCGCCTCTCTTTCTGCTTGAATGGCCCCTTTCCAAATCCAGGTAACTCCCACTATCTTCCCTGTGCCCAGAATAACCTCCTCACTGCTTGTCAACACCTGCCCCGCAGAGGGCTCCAAGTGGAGCTCTGGGGCTACTTCAGGGCCAGGAGGCTGCAAAGGAATGGACAGGCCCTCCTGGGGCCACTCACCTGAGGATCCTGACGCTATGAAGGTGCCTCTTTCTGGAGTTCGCCTGAGTGTACAAACCCAAGTCCTCGAGGTGTCTGCTTATAGGTGGGAAGGGCGGCAGCTGCACAGGCTCATGAACAGCCTCCAGGCTCACCTGCATCACCACCTCTCCATGGGTACCAGCCCCCATGCTCCCCCAGGCACACGGGCATCCTTCGGTACTTCCAGCATACTCGCTTCCATCTCAGGGCATTTGCCTATACCATCCTCTTCCCCTCTTCACTGACGTTGCCTACACATCCTTTGGACCTAGCTGAAATGCCGTTTCTTCAAGGATGCTCCCCAACTACACGGATCAAGTACCAGCTGCCCCTCCCCCCCGGCTACTCTATCTCCTTCCTGAATTATACACTCTTGAAATACCTTATACTCTTCTTTTACAGCACCTACTGTCATGGAAATTAATTAAGCACACGATTCTCCAGCAAGCTGATCAGTTCAGTTCAGTTCACTCAGTCGTGTCTGACTCTTTGCGACCCCATGAATCACAGCATGCCAGGGCTCCCTGTCCATCACCAACTCCCAGAGTTTACCCAAACTCATGTCCATCAAATCGGTGATGCCATCCAGCCATCTCATTCTCTGTCGTCCCCTTCTCCTCCTGCCCCCAATCCCTCCCAGCATCAGAGTCTTTTCCAGTGAGTCAAATCTTCACATGAGGTAGCCAAAGTATTGGTGTTTCAGCTTCAGCATCAGTCCTTCCAATGAACACCCAGGACTGATCTCCTTTAGGATGGACTGGTTGGATCTCCTTGCAGTCCAAGGGACTCTCAAGAGTCTTCTCCAACACCACAGTTCAAAAGCATCAATTCTTCGGCGCTCAGCTTTCTTCACAGTCCAACTCTAACATCCATACATGACCACTGGAAAAACTACAGCCTTGGCTAGATGGACCTTTATTGGCAAAGTAATATCTCTGCTTTTTAATATACTATCTAGGTTGGTCATAACTTTCCTTCCAAGGAGTAAGCATCTTTTAATTTCAAGGCTTCAATCACCATCTGCAGTGATTTTGGAGCCCCATAAAATAAAGTCTAACACTATTTCCACTGTTTCCCCATCTATTTCCCATGAAGTGATGGAACCAGATGTCATGATCTTAGTTTTTTGAATGTTGAGCTTTAAGCCAACTTTTTCACTCTCCTCTTTCACTTTCATCAAGAGGCTCTTTAGTTCCTCTTCACTTTCTGCCATAACGGTGGTGTCATTTGCATATCTGAGGTTATTGATATTTATCCCAGCAATCTTGATTCCAGCTTGTGCTTCTTCCAGCCCAGTGTTCCTCATGATGTACTCTGCATGTAAGTTACATAAGCATGGTGGCAATATACAGCCTTGACGTACTCCTTTTCCTATTTGGAATCAGTCTGTTGTTCCATGTCCAGTTCTAACTGTTGCTTCCTGACCTGCGTACAGGTTTCTCAAGAGGCAGGTCAGGTGGTCTGGTATTCCAATCTCTTTCAGATAAGTTGGTTAAGGGCTAATAAGTTGGTTAAGGGCAAAAACTGATCTTGCCTGTTGTGTTCACTGCTTTTGGGCATGTCAAGTCACACAGGACATGCTCCCTGGGTATTTACTTAAAAAATTAGACTCTAACTCGGGTCCTATTTGGACAGTCTCGTTAGCCGAAGCAGTCTCACCTCGTAAGACTTTTGTGGATCATTCAAGGAGTAACCCTAAGCGGCCTCTCTGCCCAGAACGCCTCCATTTCCTCATCCCCCACTTTAAGCATCACCCCTATGCTGATCATTCGTGCTCAAACCTCGTCTCCCGACTCCAAACCAACACGTTCAATTGTTTACTAGAAACGTACTCTTTGGACCTCACACATGCACCCCAACAAGAGCCCCATCCTGAAAAAGACCATCCTCACATCTCCTCCTCCCTTTTGCATTGTCTCAACGAATGACAGCCCCCACCCCTCAGCCACCCACACAGCGGTCTGCACCGGGACCTGGGCGTCCATGCAGGGTGCCTGCTCTGCCCAACTATTCACATGGAAGCAGACGTGGCGGCCAGGAGGCATTTCTCATGTGCACCATTCGCGCCTGTCTCTTCTGGGACAGGCCTCATCTGCATCTTGCTTGGAGAACCTCAGTGGCCTTCTGGTCTCCCTGCCTTCAGCCTTCACCTTTATTGTACAGCATTATTTCTTCCTCAAAAGAAATAATTTCTTCCTTCCATCTGATCACATCACTGGCCTGCCTAGCATTTTTCAGGGACTCTTGAGGCTGAGGCTCTGGCCTTCCCTGATTATCACCGCATTCTACCTTCTCCCCTCCACTCTCCACGCTCAACTGCACAGCTAGCCTGAGGTGGTGCTGAGTACGCTGTGCTCGCACACCTCCATTCCTCTGCGTATGTGTCAGCTTCCTTGGCAGCCTTTCTCTTGAGAATACACTTGACTCATTCTAGAAGCTGCAATTCAAGCACTGCTCTTTGTGCAAAGCCATTCCTGCCCCCTGCAGACAGCTGCATGCCCTTACCATGTTCCCACTCCACTGGGTGTACCATACCAGGACATTAATTTTCATCGTGCAGTTTTAAGTGTCTGTTGCCTTGCTGGTCTGTGCTCAATCCTTCCAGATTGTGAGCAAGTTGAGGTCAGGGACCGTCTCATTCATTGTTCTGTTCTGACACCCTGTACAGCTCTAAGTGCCAAATAAATGTTGTTAAATGAAACTAAGAAGTAATCCACTCCCAACTCTGTCCTATGATAATGAATGGAGGAAACATTCAGACAGTGAAAGGGTCTGCTTCTTTATCTGCAGGAAGTGAAGAGACTGGTAACGTAAGATCTCCCAAGTGCTCTATGATTCTGTGAATGGGGTCAGGTAGAGGAAGACAGAATTTTTGTTGTTGTTCTGTTTTGGCTGGCACCATATGGCTTGTGGGATCTAAGTTCCCTGACTAGCGATCAAACCCCGGTTCCCTGCATTGGAAGTGTGGAGTCAACCACTGCACCACCAGGGAAGTCCCAGGTAGACACAGTTTTACCCATACACTGGGGTTCATTACATTGCTGCTAAGCCCAAGATTACTTATAACAATTTCTGCTGCTGCTGCTGCTAAGTCACTTCAGTCGTGTCCGACTCTGTGTGACCCCATAGACGGAAGCTCACCAGGCTCCCCCATCCCTGGGATTCTCCAGGCAAGAACACTGGAGTGGGTTGCCATTTAACAATTTCTAGCTACTTCCAAAACTCTGCTGATCACTGTGGACACTTGTCTACAATTTATTCCAAAGATACTTTGTGTACTGGCGCCCTCAGGACAGTGAGAGCTACTTGAAGGCAAGAACTTTGTCTTCTTCATCTCTTTCCTGGGACCTAGCATACTCCTGGAGAAGGCAATGGCAACCCACTCCAGTATTTTTGCCTGGCAAATCCCATGGACAGAGGAGCCTGGTGGGGGGCAATCCATGGGGTCGCTGGGAGTTGGACACGACTGAGCGATTTCACTTTCACTTTTCACTTTCACACATTGGAGAAGGAAATGGCAACTCACTCCAGTGTTCTTGCCTGGAGAATCCCAGGGACAGGGGAGCCTGGTGGGCTGCCGTCTACGGGGTCGCACAGAGTCAGACACAACTGAAGCGACTTAGCAGTAGCATACTCCTAATAAATGTTTGCTGAACTGAACTACATCCCCTATAACCTCAAAGTCTTCATGTATGTTATCATTTCTCTAGACCGACTCATGTCTCCAGCCACGCTGGCATCTGGAAGATTGAAAGTGAAAATGAAGTCGACCGGTCAGTCGTGTCCCACTCATTGCGGCCCCATGGACTGTAGCCTATAAGGCTCCTCCATCCATGGAATTTTCCAGGCAAGAATACTGGACTGGAGTGCCATTTCCTTCTCCAGGGGATCTTCCCAACCCAGGGATCGAATCCGGGTCTCTCGTATTGCAAGCCGACACTTTTACTGTCTGAGCCATCAGGGAAGCAATCACTAACAATTCCATCAGATCCTCAAACTTCACACTTCATGCTTCCCTAGATCTCAGTCCATCACGTGGAATTAGCCTAAATGGAAGAAAGAGCAACCCTGGAGACTGAGCCCAAGTGAGATAAATCCTCATCACCTCCTCTGCATCGCTTTTCGTAAGTGATGTGTAAGGAATTAGCCATTGTTTAGAAACTATCCACGTGTCCTCTCTCTCTGCCACCCTAACCCAGATTTTCTACACTCACAGTCGATCAGTAATCAGTGGTTCAGCAATCAATCACAGTCCTGAAAGTTTCATTTCTTTCATTATTTACAGCTAACAAGGAACCAGAAATAATGTAGTTCCACTGAAGGACAGCACAGCCCGTTTCAAATTTCTGCGCTCCCCTTGTGATCTGTGAAGACCCAGCAGAGCCAGAAGGCCAGCAGCATGGCCTGGCGCAAGATGCTGATGGCAGGACACAGAGGAGTCTGGGTTGCGTCTCTCCACGGAAGAGGCAAGAGCTTCGTGGGGTCCACGGTGGGCGAACACTGCCGAGGGAAGGCCACACTGCTCTCACTCTCTTTCTAAAGAACATTTCATTTGTTTATTTGGCCACGTTGGGCCTTAGTCATGGCACGTGGGTCTGGGTCGCTGTGGCATGTGAACTCTTAGTTACGGCACATGGGGTCTGGTTCCCTCACTGGGGGTCAAACCCAGGCCCCTGCTTTGGGAGCGCAGAGTCTCAGCCACTGGACCACAGGAAAGTCCCAGAAGGCCATGCTCTCCATCATTTAAACTGCATGATGTATTTGCTTTTATCTCCCCACATAGCAGAAAATAAGTTAAGTACGTAAGCTGCCTGAGAGCTGAGATGTTGTGTCTTGTCTGCAGTCTTGTCCCAGGGATTATAAGAGTGTCTGAGAATATATTCAACATTTCTAAGATGAAGAGTTTAATTCTGTCATTCTCTTCAACTCTTGATTTATCAAGAATGACTACTTCCAGGCCACTAACCACTGAACTGCCAGGGAAATCCCCTATATTTAAAATTGTAAACATTTCTTCAGAGACTACATATCTCCCCTGCTCCACTTTGCGTTTGTCTTGGAAGCTTTATTTTCATCTGATATATTAAATACACATCACATGTAAGCTTGTTTATTGCATGTCTGCTTATTTAAGAATATAAGCTCCAGGAACCTCCCTGGTGGTCCAGTGGCTAAGACCCTGTGCTCCCAATGAAAGGGGCCTGGGCCTTCCATCCCCAGTCAGGACACTAGGTCCCACATTCTGCAATTAAGACCTGGTGCAGCCAAATAAACAATAAATGAATATTTTTTAAAAAATAATACAAACTCTACAATGCATTCATTTTCATCTTTTTTGTTCATAGATATATCCTGAGTATCTACCATGGTGGATGTAATAGGCATTTAATAAATACTTATTAAATTAATTAACAAAATATTCATCCAGTGCCTTCTAGGTACAAAACTCTTTTTTTATTAAGGCAAATTGGGAAATCAACCAACCAACAGGCATGGATTCCTATCAAATTCACCCCTTCCTGATGACCCCAATCCTTCTTGCTGTTCCTGACCTCTGGTCATCTGGCCTTATTCAGATATTTTCAATAAGAACTAATGCCTTATGAAGCAGTCCATGTGCTCTTTGATAGGTTCAGTCTTCCCAAAGTTCTTCTTATTGAACCTGGATCTATCCATCTATTCTTAGCCTAGACAGATGGTAGCTTCCTACAGACTACCTTTGTTTTGCTCTTTGTAACTTTACAGAAAGACTCACGTTCCTCCTCCACACCGTGCCAGTTATCTACTGCTGAGTAACCCCAAACCGGGTGGCGTAAGATAACCAGAATTCTGTTATTAACTCGCTTCCTGCTAGGGCTTGCATGGAGCACTTCTTCCTTGGAGTCTCTCAGGCAGCTGAACTCATCAGTCACTCGGCCTGTGGGCACTGGTGACGTCTGTTGGTGGATGGCAGTCACTGGCTGGGGCCTCAGCTGGGGCTGAGGTCAACAGAGGTCAACAGGCCCAGGATCTACCAGTGGCCGCTTCGTGTGGCCTGGGCTTCCTCACAGCGTGGTGGCTGGGTTCTATGAGCAAGAGGCCTGGAGGACAGTAAGTGGCAGTTTCTTCAGGCCTGAACCCAGAAACTGGCATGGATCACTTGATCCATGTTCTGTTGGGCAGCAGTCCCAGAGTCCAGATTCACGCAGAGGGGTCATAAATCCCACCTCTAAATAAGGGAGGGTTAAGTAATGTGTGGCATTGGAGAAGGAAATGGCAACCCACTGCAGTGTTCTTGCCTGGAGAATCCCAGGGAAGGGGGAGACTGGTGGGCTTCCGTCTATGGGATCACACAGAGTCGGACACGACTGAAGTGACTTAGCAGCAGCAGCAGCAGCAAGTAATGTGTGGAGGGGTATTTTTAAAAAATATTCATTTAGTTGGCTGCATCAGGTCTTACATGGGATTTCACTTCAGAACAGAGGCACCAGAAAGGTGAGGGGTGCCCACCCCATGTGGGGTCTCAGTTCCCTGTGCTCAGTCCCTCAGTCCTATCTGACTCTTGTGACCCCATGGACTGTAGCCTACCAGGCTCCTCTGTCCATGGGATTATTGTGGCAAGAATACTGGAGGAGGTTGCCATTTCCCCCTCCAGGGGATCTTCCCAACCCAGGGACTGAACCCACATCTCCTGTGATTCCTGCACTGGCAGGCAGATTCGTTACCACTGAGCCACCTGGCAAGCCCAAGGATCAAATTCATGTTCCCTGCATTGCAAGGCAGGTTCTTAACCACTGTACCCCCGGGGAAGGTCCCATGGTGGCGGGGGAGGGTGCATTTTTAAAACTACCATACTCTTCATTATCAGAGAAATGCAAATCAAAACCATAATGAGGTACTATCTCACGCCGGTCAGAATGGCTGCTATCCAAAAGTTTACAAACAATAAATGCCAGAGAGGGTGCAGAGAAAAGGGAACCCTCTTACACTGTTGGTGGGAATGCAAACTAGTACAGCCACTATGGAAAACAGTGTGGAGAGTCCTTAAAAAACTGAAAATAGAACTGCCATACGAGCCAGCAATCCTACTGCTGGGCATATACACCGAGGAAACCAGAATTGAAAGAGACACGTGTACCCCAATGTTCATAGCAGCACTGTTTACAGTAGCCAGGACATGGAGGCAACTTAGATGTCCATCTGCAGATGAATGGATAAGAAAGCTGTGGTACATATACACAATGGAATATTACTCAGCTATTAAGAATGCATTTGAATCAGTTCTAATGAGGTGGATGAAACTGGAGCCTATAATACAGAGTGAAGTAAGCCAGAAAGAAAAACACCAATACAGTATATTAACACACATATATGGAATTTAGAAAGATGGTAACGAAGATCCTATGCGAGACAGCAAAAGAGACACAGATGTAAAGAACAGTCTTTTGGACTCTGTGGGAGAAGGCAAGGGTGGGATGATTTGAGAGAATAGCATTGAGACATGTGTATTACCATATGTGAAACAGATCACCAGCCCAGGTTCGATGCATGAGACAGGGTGCTCCGGGCTGGTGAACTGGGATGACCCTGAGGGATGGGATGGGGAGGGAGGTGGGAGGGGGGTTCAGGATGGGGACATATGTACATCCATGGCTGATTCATGTCAATGTATGGCAAAACCACTACAATATTGTAAAGTAATTAGCCTCTAATTAAAATAAATTAATTTTAAAAAAACTACCGTACTGATAAAATTCTTAGGGATATTTGAGAATCCTCACCCCAGATTGAAAAAATTCAAATTCATATAATCATCTCTCAGGTCATTCATCATGTGTAATGAATTTCTATTAATTATAGTGCTTGCCTTTGTCAGGATATTTTCTTATAAATCAGCTTCATTCTTACAACATGATAGCCAAGACAAAACAGGACAAATAAGCGCATCAAACTTACTCATATCTGTGCAAACTGCTGTAGTCTTAGAGACAATCTCAAGTCTGTTTATTCAGCTCATCATTCTACCCATGCTAAGTGGCAGTCCTGTCACACAGCTCTGAGACATGATTGAGTTAAACCATTTAGGTCTTTTCCTTCAGAGAAGCAATAGTGTGTGGTTTCCTTATGAAGGCCAAAGTGCTGGATTTTACAGTCCTTCCTATTGAACTTCATCGTACTGAGAGTTTTAGCTCCATATTCTAGGCTGCTGGGACAGTCACAGTGATGACAAAGAGCAGGTATCAAAAGCTTGCTGTGCTCGGAGGGCTCACTCTGAGAGGCACAGTCCATGCTCCTTTAACTGCTCCTTTTGCTGTTAAAACAATCTCATGAGGACTTTCCTAGTGGTCCAGTGGATGAGAATTGGCGTGCCGATATGGGAGATAAGTGTTTGATCCCCGGTTCTAGAAGACTCCACATGCCATGGAGCGACTAAGCCTGTATGACACAACTACCAAGCCTGCTGCAGGCACTGAAGTCCAGGTGCCTAGAGCCTGTGCTTCACAACAAGAAAAGTCACCACAACGAGAAGCCCGTGAGTGCAATGGAGAATAGCCCCCATTCACCACAGCTAGAAAAAGCCCTGTAGCAACGAAGACCTAACACAATCAAAAATAAATAAGTCAGTCAGTTCAGTCACTCAGTCGAGTCTAACTCTTTATGACCCATGGACTGCAGCACACCAGGCTTCCCTGTCCATCACCAACTCCTGGAGTTTACTCAAACTCATGTCCATCAAATCGTGATGCCATCCAACCATCTCATCCTCTGTTGTCCCCTTCTCCTCCTGCCTTCAGTCTTTCCCAGCATCGCAGTCTTTTCCAATGTCAGTTCTTGGCATCAGGTGGTCAAATATTCGAGTTTCAGCCTCAGCATCAGTCCTTCCAAGAATATTCAGGACTAATTTCCTGTAGGATGGACTGGTTGGATCTCCTTGCTGTCCAAGGGACTGAAGTCTTCTCCAACACCACAGTTCAAAACCATCAATTCTTCAGTGCTCAGTTTTCTTTATAGTCCAACTCTCATATCCATACATGACCACTGGCAAAACCATAGCTGTGACTAGACGGATGTTTATTGGCAAAGTACTGTCTCTGCTTTTTAATATGCTGTCTAGTTTGGTCATAGCTTTTCCTCCAAGGAGCAATCATCTTTTATTTCATGGCTGCAGTCACCATCTCCAGTGATTTTGGAGCCCAAAAAATAAAGTCTGACACTGTTTCCATTGTTTTCCCATCCATTAGCCATAAAGTGATGGGACTGGATGCCATGATCTTAGTTTTCTGAATGTTGAGTTTTAAGCCAACATTTTCACTCTCCTCTTTCACCTTCATCAAGAGACTCTTTAGTTCTTCTTTACTTTCTGCCATAAGGGTGGTGTCATCTGCATATCTGAGGTTATTGATATTTCTCCCAGCAATCTTGATTCCAGATTGTGCTTCATCCAGACCAGCATTTCCGATCATGTACTCTGCATGTAAGTTAAATAAGCAGGGTGACAATATACAGCCTTGATGTACTCCTTTCCCAATTTGGAACCAGTCTGTTGCTCCATGTCCAGTTCTAACTGTTGCTTCCTGACCTGCATGCAGATTTCTTACGAGGCAGGTCAGGTGGTCTTGTATTCCCATCTCTTGAAGAATTTTCCAGTTTGTTGTGATCCACACAGTCAAAGGCTTTGCCATAGTCAATAAAGCAAAAGTAGATGTTTTTCTGGAACTCTCTTGCCTTTTTGATGATCCAACGGATGTTGGCAGCTTAATCTCTGATTCCTCTGCCTTTTCTAAATCCAGCTTGAACATCTGGAAGTTCATGGTTCATGTACTGTTGAAGCCCAGCTTGGGGAATTTTGAGCATTACTTTGCTAGTGTGTGAGATGAGTGCAATTGTGCGGTAGTTTGAGCATACTTTGGCATTGCCTTTCTTTGGGATTGGAATGAAAACTGACCATTTCCAGTACTGATGCCACTGCTGAGTTTTCCAGATTTGCTGGCATACTGAGTGCAGCACTTTCAAAGTGTCATCTTTTAGGATTTGAAATGGCTCAATTGGAATTCCATCACCTCCACTAGCTTTGTCCACAGTGATGCTTTCTAAGGCCGACTTGACTTCACATTCCAAGATGTCTGGTTCCAGGTGAGTGATCACGCCATCATGATTATCTTGGTCATGAAGATCTTTTTTGTACAGTTCTTCTGTGTATTCTTGCCACCTCTTCTTAATATCTTCTGCTTCTGTTGGGTCCATACCATTTCTGTCCTTTATCAAGTCCCTCTTTGCATTAAATGTTCCCCTGATATCTCTAATTTTCTTGAAGAGATCGCTAGTCTTTCCCATTCTATTGTTTTCCTCTATTTCTTTGCATTCATCACTGAGGTAGGCTTTCTTATCTCTCCTTGCTATTCTTTGGAACTCTGTGTTCAAATGGGTAGATCTTTCTGTTTCTCCTTTGCCTTTAGCTTCTCTTTCTCAGCTATTTGTAAGGCCTTCTTGGACAGCCATTTTGCCTTTTTCCATTTCTTTTTCTTGCGGATGGTCTTGATCACTGCCTCTTGTATACTGTCACCAACTTCAGTCCATAGTTCTTCAGGCACTCTATCAGATCTAATCCCTTGAATCTATTTGCCACTTCTACTGGAGAAGGGAATGGCAAACCACTTCGGTATTCTTGCCTTGAGAAACCCATGAACAGCATGAGAAGGCAAATAAATAAAGGAATGGATAAATAAATAATTATTTAAAGCCAGGATCTATCCGTTAAAAAAAAAAAGAAACAACATCTCAGGACACACACACTACTATTATACCCATTTGATAGATCAGTTCAGTTCAGTTCAGTCGCTCAGTCATGTCCGACTCTTTGCGACCCCATGAATCACAGCACGCCAGCCTCCTTGTCCATCACCAACTCCCGGAGTTCACTCAAACCCATGTCCATCAAGTTGGTAATGCCATCCAGCCATCTCATCCTCTGTCGTCCCCTTCTCCTTCTGCTCCCAATCCCTCCCAGAATCAGGGTCTTTTCCAGTGAGTCAACTCTTCGCATGAGATGGCCAAAGTATTGGAATTTCAGTTTTAGCATCAATCCTTCCAATGAACATCCAGGACTGATCTCCTTTAGGATGGACTGGTTGGACCTCCTTGCAGTCCAAGGGACTCTCAAGAGTCTTCTCCAACACCACAGTTCAAAAGCATTAATTCTTCAGTGCTCAGCTTTCTTCACAGTCCAACTCTCACATCCATACATGACCATGGGAAAAACTATAGCCTTGACTAGATGGACCTTGGTTGGCAAAGTGATGTCTCTACTTTTTTATATGCTATCTAAGTTGGTCATAACTTTCCTTCCAAGGAGTAAGCATCTTTTAATTTCATGGCTGCAATCACTATCTGCAGTTATTTTGGAGCCCAAAAAATAAAGTCTGACACTTTTTCCACTGTTTCCCCATCTATTTGCCATGAGGTGATGGGACCAGATGTCATGATCTTAGTTTTCTGAATGTTGAGCTTCAAGCCAACTTTTTCACTCCCCCTTTCACTTTCATCAAGAGGCTCTTTAGTTCCTGTTCACTTTCTGCCATAAGGGTGGTGTCATCTGCATGTCTTGAGTTATTCATATTTCTCCTGGCAATCTTGATTCAAGCTTGTGCTTCCTCCAGCCCAGCATTTCTCATGATGTACTCTTCATATAAGTTAAATAAGCAGGGTGACAATATACAGCTTTGACGTAATCTTTTTCCTATTTGGAACCAGTCTGTTGTTCCATGTCCAGTTCTGTTGCTTCCTGACCTGCATATATTTTCTTAAGAGGCAGGTCAGGTGGTCTGGTATTCCCATCTCTTTCAGAATTTTCCACAGTTTATTGTGACCCACACAGTCAAAGGCTTTGGCATAGTCAATAAAGCAGAAATGGATGGTTTTCTGGAACTCTCTTGCTTTTTCGATGATCCAGCAGATGTTGGCAATTTGATCTCTGGTTCCTCTGCCTTTTCTAAAACCTGCTTGAACATCAGGAAGTTCACGGTTCACGTATTGCTGAAGCCTGGCTTGGAGAATTTTGAGCATTACTTTACCAGCATGTGAGATGTGTGCAATTGTAAAGGAGCTCAATTTATGAACTTGCCCAAGGTCACACTGTTCTTAGTGGAAAGGTTTTTATTTTAATCCTGGCTGTTTGTTTTTTACACCCTGGAATTAGCACACCATGGCCAAATCTGGCCACTTGTTTTTGTAAATAAAGTTTTATTGGAATGTAGCCATGCCCATCCACACCATCTAAGAACATATTATCTACAACTGTTTTCCTGCTTTAAAGTACAGTTGAGTACTTGAAGCAGAGAGTATATAGGCCACAGAGCCTAAATTATTTATTATTTTGTCCTTTACAGAAAACTTTTGCCAATCTCTGTTCTCAGCCTTATGTTCTGCTGCCACTTTGGTTCATGGAAATCACGGACTGCATGTTTGTTTTGCTCAGTCCTTGGCGTGATCATTTACACCGTCACTATCTTTCACAGGAACCCTGGAGACGCTGCCATTTCTATTCTACAGCTGGAGACAGTAAGACTCAGAAGTGATGTAAGTTTTGCAAGGCCACTCAGTCAGAAAGTGTTGGGACTTGGGTTCGCACCCAGTCAGCTTGGCTTCCCAGTTCCTGCTCTTTTGCTACCCTGCAAGCATCTGTTAACCATCTGTTTAAAATTCCCTCCTCAAGCGTGGCTTTGGATCAGCATCAAGCTTGTAGCTGTGCTTCTAGAATCAAGCTTTTCCCTCCTTTAATAATTGGGGCCATCCCCATCTCCAGCCTTGTGGCACCCTTCCTGTTATCCTCAATTCCTAACAGACTGTCACCAGACCATGGGCCACGGCTGGAACTTGTTTCAGCTCTCTAAGACTTATTTAGTGGAGATCCCGCTTCTCCTCCTATTTCGCTGTGTCTGCACCTTCGGCTCCCCTCTCACAGAATTCGCCAGGCCCTGCTCCCTGGTAAAGGCGATGGGAGGAAGGAGGGTGAAGCTGAGTGGGCCCCAATTTCTGTTCTCTCCTACTCATCAGGTACTTAGTGCATATTCTGTGCACACACTCTTCTAAATCTTTAATAAATATTAACTCATTTACCCTTACATCTGGCTTCCCAGGTGGCTCATGTGGTAAAGAATGTGCCTGCCAATGCAAGAGAAGCAGGTTCAATCAATCCCTGAGTCAGGAAGATCCCCTGGAGGAGGAAATGGTAATCCTCCAGTATTCTTGCCTGGAGAATTCCAAGGACAGAGGAACCTGATGGGCTATAGTTCACGCTTGCATGCCCAGTTACTTCGGTCGTGTCTGACTCTTTGCTCCCCCATGGACTGTAACACTCCAGGCTCCTCTGTCCATCGGATTCTCCAGGCAAGAGTACAGGAGTGGGTTGCCGTTTCCTCCTCTAGGTGATCTTCCTGACCCAGGGATCAAACTTACGTCTTCTGCATTGAAGGCAGGTTCTTTATCCACTGAGTTACCTATGGGAAGCTTGGGCTACATCCATGGGGTCACAAAGAGTCAGACACGATTGAGTGTGCGCTCGAGCATGCGCGCGCGCGCACACACACACACACACACCCACCCACCCTTGAATAAGCCCTGGGGCAGGTGGGATAGTCACCTCACTCCGCACATTACACGATTGAGCGCGCGCTCGAGCATGCGTGCGCGCGCGCACACACACACACACACACACACACACACCCTTGAATAAGCCCCGGGGCAGGTGGGATAGTCACCTCACTCCGCACATTACACGATTGAGCGCGCGCTCGAGCATGCGTGCGCGCACACACACACACACACACACACCCTTGAATAAGCCCCGGGGCAGGTGGGATAGTCACCTCACTCCGCACATTAGGAAGCGGCTTGGCGTGGTGAAGTAGAGTGGACTCAGCCCGCGCCAGGGTCTGTGCTCCCCACCCCTCTACCCTATGCTGCCTCTCAGCTAAAGGCTTGCTCCAACTCCTTCCTGCGAACACAGCTGCCACATGCGCTCTCACAGCCCTTGGCACCACAGTTCAGCCTTGAGCAAAGGTGGCAAGTCTATGGCATGAGGGCTCTGCTTCTCCACTCTGGCAGCCCGCAGCCTGAGGCCACCGTGGGCGTCAACCGGTCACTATTCACGCCGCCTGTGCAGCCTCGCACAGCCAGGGTACAGCTCTTCAAGCACCATCCCATCAAGCCAGCGGCCTCCATCCCGCTGAACACACCCCCGTCCCCACCTCTCGGCATCCTGCCCGTCTGGCAATATCCTTTCTTCTTCACAAGTACTCTGTGCCCTTTTTCTGAGTCTCCTGAGTGCTCTGAGGTGTTTCAGCACCTGATACTCTTCTAAAGTGGAAGACAAAGCTTAACAGAAATTTATTTTTCCCTCCCCTTATTTCATCATCTAAAGTCTCAAGGCCTGCCTAATAGATTCTATGCAAGGAAGAAATCTAAAGACAAAGCTATTTAAACTAAGGCAGTTTCCAACCACATGTGGCAAGTCAGTGTCAGACATACTGCAATATGGGTCCTCCTAACTTTTTGGTAGGTGCATGTGACCTCCTATAGCTGAATCTAAGGGCTAGTCACCTCGAACCTCGGGTTAGCCTTACCTTTTACCCAAAGGTATCGTACATATGTTATCATCTTAAAGCCTTGTTCAGTTCAGTTCAGTCGCTCAGTCGTGTCCGACTCTCTGCGACCCCATGAATCACAGCACGCCAGGCCTCCCTGTCCATCACCAACTCCCGGAGTTCACTCAAACTCATGTCCACAGAGTCGGTGGTGCCATCCAGCCATCTCATTCTCTGTTGTCCCCTTCTCCTCCCGCCCCCAACTTTTCCCAGCATCAGAGTCTTTTCCAGTGAGTCAACTCGTCGCATGAGGTGGCCAAAGTATTGCAGTTTCAGCCTTAGCATCAGTCCTTCCAATGAACACCCAGGATTGATCTCCTTTAGAATGGACTGGTTGGATCTCCTTGCAGTACAAGGGGCTCTCAAGAGTCTTCTCCAACACCACAGTTGAAAAGCATCAATTCTTCAGTGCTCAGCTTTCTTCACAGTCCAACTCTCACATCCATACATGACCACGGGAAAAACCATAGCCTTGACTAGACGGACCTTTGTTGGCAAAGTAATGTCTCTGCAATACTAATAATGCCACCCTTCTTTGGATCTGATTATATTCCAACACAATATGTCTAGAGGTCCCTGGATTCAAAAGACATGTGCTCCATGGATAAGATATTAGATGCTATTGACAATAAATTCTAGCGAGGATGCCTATGTGTTTTCACTGTTTCCCTCCAGGGCCCGTTGTGGATGGCACAATTTTCACCACTTATGTGTGCTGGGTGTCTGTATTCACGGTCACTACACAGGTAGACAAACGGATGAAGGAACCCATTGCAGAGTATTTTCTTACCCCTTCCATGTTGTTTTATGGACTTCAGAACCTCAGGCTAAGGAGAGACTGGCTTTCCTCACTTCTATTATATTCAGGAAGGCATGGTCACTAGACATTAAGAGAACTCAAGAGTCCTTGGAGTTTAGACACCATTCTGGCTCCATCTGCTCACTTTACAGATGAGGAAACAGATGCAGACTGATGTGTTTCTTAACCCAACATCATATTACTGGCAATAACCTCAATGTTTCCAAGAGATTAGTTCCATGACTCCAAGCTGCCCTTTGAGCTTCAAATGAAGCATGCACTCAGAAATTCTCAGATACAGATATCTGCATGATTTAAGTATGGCAGAGGCTTTAATTTAGGTATTTTTCAAAATGCTAGACTCTTAAAAAAAATAGAAGTGTGTGTAGAGTAGATGTCATGTTTATTTTTCATGTTTACTTATTATCTTCAAAATGTTCCACAACCATTAAATCCTTAATCCTTCCAAGACAGTAGAGAGGTTGAAAACCAGTTTATCTCTTCCTCACAAGGGAAGCAACCTTCTCAAAAATACTCAGGGGCTGATATGAAGGCAAGGGCTGGAATTCAGACCTGTCTGCCTATGTGTTCAGACTACTGCATTGCTGGGAAGAACAGGGCTTCCCACCATTTCTAGAAAGGAAACTATGAGCAAACAGTAAATTAAAGGGTACTTCTCAAAGGAGGAGCAACCTGAAGATAGACTTTCTGGAACCTCCACAGTCACTCATACTTTCCATGGAAGAAAAGAAATAATAATTTTTAAAAAATGCCCGAAGCCATCTGCCTTTGAATTTACTACATGCAATTTCTCTTATCTGACCTTTAACTTGGCATTAGGGCATTAATAAGCCAAGTGGGGATGGGAAAGTGTCGTGGTCCCTTCCCACCCTGTCTTCCCCATCCCATGTTGCAGGACCTATTCTTGGGCATTTCAGGAGAAGTATACTCAGTAGTTTGCATACATTTACAGAGAGGTTTATTTTATATGGAAAAGTCTTTACCTGGAATTTTTAAAAAGAAAGGAAATGAGTTTATTTGTGTGTATGGTGTTAGGAAGTGTTCTAGTTTCATTCTTTTACAAGTGGCTGACCAGTTTTCCCAGTACCACTTGTTAAAGAGACTGTCTTTTTTCCATTTTATATTCTTGCCTCCTTTGTCAAAGATAAGGTGTCCATAAGTGCGTGGATTTATCTCTGGGCTTTCTATTTTGTTCCATTGGTCTATATTTCTGTCTTTATGCCAGTACCATACTGTCTTGATGACTGTGGCTTTGTAATAGAGCCTGAAATCTGGCAGGTTGATTCCCCCAGTTCCATTCTTCTTCCCCAAGATTGCTTTGGCTATTCGAGGAGAACATAGGCAAAACACTCTATGACATAAATCACAGCAGGATCCTCCATGACCCACCTCCCAGAATATTGGAAATAAAAGCAAAAATAAACAAATGGGACCTAATTAAAATTAAAAGCTTCTGCACAGCAAAGGAAACCATAAGCAAGGTGAAAAGACAGCCTTCAGAATGGGAGAAAATAATAGCAAATGAAACAACTGACAAAGAATTAATCTCTAAAATATACAAGCAGTTCCTGCAGCTCAATTCCAGAAAAATAAACGACCCAATCAAAAAATGGGCCAAAGAACTAAACAGACATTTCTCCAAAGAAGACATACAGATGGCTAACAAACACATGAAAAAATGCTCAACATCCCTCATAATCAGAGAAATGCAAATCAAAACCACAATGAGATACCATTTCACACCAGTCAGAATGGCTGCTATCCAAAAGTCTACATGCAATAAATGCTGGAGAGGGTGTGGAGAAAAGGGAACCCTCTTACACTGTTGGTGGGAATGCAAACTAGTACAGCCACTATGGAGAACAGTGTGGAGATTCCTTAAAAAACTGGAAATAGAACTGCCATATGATCCAGCAATTGCACTCCTGGGCATACACACCAAGGAAACCAGAATTGAAAGAGAAACGTGTACTCCAATGTTCATTGCAGCACTGTTTATAATAGCCAGGACATGGAAGCAACCTAGATGTCCATCTGCAGACGAATGGATAAGAAAGCTTTGGTACATATACACAATGGAGTATCACTCAGCCATTAAAAAGAATACATTTGAATCAGTTCTAATGAGGTGGATGAAACTAGAGCCTATTATACAGAGTGAATTAAGCCAGAAAGAAAAACACCAATACAGTATACTAATACATATATATGGAATTTAGAAAGATGGAAATAAAAACCCTGTAATGCTGCTGCTGCTGCTAAGTCACTTCAGTCGTGTCTGACTCTGTGCGACCCCATAGACGGAAGCCCACTAGGCATACGAGACAGCAAAAGAGACACAGATGTATAGAACGGTCTTTGGGACCCTGTGGGAGAGGGTGAGGGTGGGATGGTTTGGGAGAATGGCATTGAAACATGTATATTATCATATGTGAAACGAATCGCCAGTTCAGGGTCGATGCACGTTACAGGATGCTCGGGGCTGGTGTGTGGGGATGACCCAGAGGGAGGTGGGAGGGGGGTTCAGGAAGGGGAACTCATGTACACCCGGGGCAGATTCATGTCAATGTATGGCAGAACCAACCAATATAATATGGTAAAATTTAAAAAAAATAACAAAAAATAAAGGAAATGAGGAATGAAAGGAAGCAAAGCAAGGAAGGGAGGAAGAGGTGAAGTGGAGGAGGAGGAGGGGGGAAGGAGACACCACAGTGTGGTGTGAGGGAGGGGAGGAAAGAGGGGAAGGAAGGAAATAGCAAGGTCGAGTACGTGGGTAACCTTTCACAGGAGGTGAGTCTGGAAGGAATAAGCAGAATTCTTTTCTGAAGAGAATGGGGGTGTATTACCTTCCATGGGCTTCCCTGATAGCTCAGTTGGTAAAGAATTCACCTGCAATGCAGGAGACCCTGGTTCAATTCCTGGGTCGGGAAGATACCCTGGAGAGCAGATAGGCTACCCTCCCCAGTATTCTTGGGCTTCCCTTGTGGCTCAGCTGGTAAAGAATCCGCCTGCAATGGGGGAGACCTGGGTTCGATCCCTGCATTGGGAAGATCCCCTGGAGAAGGGAAAGGCTACCCACTGCAGTATTCTAGCCTGGAGAATCCCATGGACAGTGTAGTCCATGGGGTCGCAAAGAGTCGGACACCACTGAGTGACTTTCACTTTCACTTCACCTTCCATACAGAGAAAGCCATTGAGAAAGTCATGGAAACAACAAAGTCCCATCACGAGGATACAGAAGATGTGCTATACATACACGATGGACTATTACTTAGTCACAAAAAAGTTAAATGGTGCCATTTGCAACATGAACCTAGGGATTATCATACTAAGTGAAGTAACTCAGAGAAAGACAAATACCACATGATATCAATTATCTATGGAATTTTTTAAAAAAGCATACAAATTAATTTATTTACAAAACAAACTTACAGACATAGAAAACAAATTTATGGTTACCACAGAGGAAAAGGAGGGGCAGAAGGGATAAATTTTGAGTATGATGAAAACAGATACATGCTGCTGTATATACAATAGATAAGCAACAAGGATTTACTGTATAGCATGGGGACTATATCTAATACTTTGTAACAACCTAAAGTGGAAAAGAATCTGAATTTATATATATGTGTGTATATATATACACATATAACTACATTACTTTGCTGCACACTGAAACTAACAGTATTGTAAATCAACTATATGCCGAAGAATTGATGCTTTTGAACTGTGGTGCTGGAGAAGACTCTTGAGAGTCCCTTGGACTGCAAGGAGATCCAACCAGTCCATTCTAAAGGAGATCAGTCCTGGATGTTCATTGGAAGGACTGATGCTAAAGCTGAAACTCCAATACTTTGGCCACCCCATGCAAAGAGTTGACTCACTGGAAAAGACTCTGATGCTGGGAGGGATTGGGGGCAGGAGGAGAAGGGGATGTCAGAGGATGAGATGGCTGGATGGCATCACCGACTCAATGGACGTGAGTTTGAGTGAACTCTGGGAGTTGGTGATGGACAGGGAGGCCTGGCATGCTCTGATTCATGGGGTCGCAAAGAGTTGGACATGACTGAGCAACTGAACTGAACTGATACCTCAATTAAAAAAAAAAAATCCATTCACTAAATGCTGGGACTGCCAATCTTTGGGAAAAATCTGATGAGTTTGCTCTGAACTTTCTTTCAGAAAGTTTTCTTTTTCTAAAAAGTTGTTTTTCAAATGGCACAAACCAGACAGGCTCCGTGACCCACAGAACTACGGAACATAGGCTTTCAGGTCACTGAATCATACTCTTGATTTTTGTGCTATTTCTCTCTGCATAAAGATGCCCATTATCAGGCAGCCATAGGACAGTCTGCTCACAGTCCACCCAGAGAGTACAGCGTGCTGATGCCCATGAGTCTGTGAGCCGCTTTGGGACTGGTGCAATGCTACCACAGAGCTGGTGCTCAGGAAATGTTTGTTGGCTGAATGCACCTTTGAAGCTTGTATCTCAGGACAAGGAGGCACTTTTTCCTCACCATGTTGAGACCCAGCAAAAGGTAAATGGCAGCTTTTTTTAGAAAGATCCTTGACCAATTCACTTTGGGAGTGGCTGCTAATATTACAGCTTTGTCCAAATCTCTTCTTTGCACTTCAGGAAATAAAGTATTTCTCAGCCTGACATCCCTTAGAGCTTTTTTTTTTTCCCTGCAGTGAGGTATACATCAGCTACTAATCTCATCACATTTCCATTTCCTGCCAGGCTCATCTGCTCATCATTTTCTATTCATAAAACTTGCTTGATTCTAATCTTCCCTATCAGCAGGAACTAAACACCTCCTCAAAGTTTCTTTAGAGCGATGGTGATTACCACACATGTGCTAACTCCCCCTTTCAAACAGATGGGTCCAATCTGTGTGCTCACATGCGGGCCATTAAGAAAGTTCTGCCAGGAACCAAGAGGTGACATCATATTAGCCCCAGGACTAAATCCCCCTGCACCACTTCACAATCTCCCTGACATCAAGGCCTTAGTCAGTCAATTCATGATTCCACACTCCCCATTCTGTGAAACAGAATCCACGAGGTATGAATTACAATGGGAAGTGTGTATTAGTAGCCTCCCCTCTCTTTCATAGCACCGGACATCACACTTTATATTACTTTTATCCTGGCAGACTCTCATGCCTTAGCGCCACTGGTGATGCGATTTGAATGAAAGCTCTCTAACACTCTCCAGGCACCAGATTTTGGGACTTTCTTTCTATGGTAAAGACTTAATGCAAAAATAAGGACCTTGTTCTAATTATCAGCACAGGAAATATGGCTTTTCTCCTCCTGGCAATTCAACCTAGGTTTGCAGGGCAACTTAGCAGGTCATTTAACACCCTGTCTACCTAAAAGTAGATCCCATTGACTGCAACCTACCAGGCTTGTCCATCCATGGCATTTTCCAGGCAAAAACACTGGAGTGGGTTGCCATTTCCTTCTTCAGGGGATCTTCCCAACCCGCGGATCGAACCCAGGTGTCCCACATTGCAGGCAGATGCTTCACCCTCTGAGCCACCAGGGAAACCCACCCAAAAGTATATGAATTTTAAATTTATCAACTTAAAAAAACGGGGGGGTCATGTATATGTGTACAAAGCACATATGGGCTAAGAGAGGAATCATGGACTGGGGGGGCCCAGAGATATGCTTTTATTTGGCCCATACAGACTATTGAAAGTTTTCTGTCTACATCAAAAACTAGAGAGATATCACACAAAAAATCAAATACCCATTCTCTCCTGAAAAATCACAATAACTGGCCCACTCTTCTCTATATTTCTTACACCATGTCAGATGTCATTCATCATCAATACTGTGCAGACACTTTTCATGGAGTAGAGAAACATTTCTCACTATCTACATTCCTATCAAAAATGGTTATAAAATATAGATGGTGGAGATTGCATATTCAAAAGCAAGAGCAGAAGACAGCATGTCTTTTGGTAAGTGAAGGACATTTCTGTAAGTTTAACATGCAAACACTCAGCTTGCTCCATACTTCACTCACTGAACATGCCTGAGTGGACTCTGGAGACATTTGGGTTGGCAATCCTTGGTTTAAGGTGTTGGTAAAAATCTCTCCATAATGGGGATATTTAATTTCATGTGTGGTGGAGAGGAAAATGTAACTCTTGGGAGAGGCTGTTCAGAGCCAATAGAAACGCATCTTCATCATCATTCCTTCTCCAGGTACTGTGATTGCAGATATCATAGTTTTAGAAATATTACAAGTTTGCAGAAGACATCTTTGGCCACACCATCATTTAAACATGAAACACGAGTCATCGTGAATGCTCTCCATGCTTTCCCCCCACATCTCATCAGTCATTAACTAGGGACCCCGCAGCTGTAACACACCCTGTCCTTCCTCTGGACGGGCACAGCCCTGCTCGTGGAGGCTCAGCTTGGTAACAGAGTACAGACCAGATTCAGTGCCCAGGGACCTTGGCCAGGAGGTCCTGGGCAGCGTACAACGTGTCTGACTCCAGTGACAGCTCTAACAAGTTCTACCTCTGAAATGTCCTTGGTGGCTCTTGGTTCCTTCTCCTTGCTTCTTGGGGTTCAGGTCTCATTATCTCCTGCTGAAACTATCATGTCTATCATCAAACTGCCTCCTCTCAGTCCATCCTTTGGAAGACCAGTGCATGCTAAGTTGCTTCAGTTGTGTCTGACTCTTTGCGATCTCATGGACTGAAGCCAACAGGCTCCTCTGTCCAAGGGATTCTCCAGGCATGAACACTGGAGTGGATTGCCATTTTCTTCTCCAGGGGGACTTCCTGACCTAGGGATCGAACCCGTGGTTAAGTCTCCTGCACTGGCAGGCACGTGCTTCACCACTAGGGCTACCTGGGAAGCCCACAATTTTTAGAAGACCAGAAAATCTTCTAAAATGAAGTTCAGATCAGTCCATTGCTGAAAGGTCTTTAAGTCCCTCTGTTAGGACACTTTTCCATAAAATGTGCCATGGAGAACTCCAGTCCTGCAGGGTGGAGAGGGTCTAGGATTCTAGAAGTTTGAATTCTATAAATCTTTCTTGGAGCTTCACAATGCACATGAGCAGAGACTTGGCTCAGAAGAAATTTAAGCAAAGAAGCTACTGTTGAAACCAGTATTTCCCAAGCTTATTTGAAAACAGAATGCTTTTGTTGAGAGATGCTTATTACTGTCCTTCAGATTTTACATTTTAAGGGACATACTTTGATAAGTACTGAATTACAGGATAAAGTCCATACTCTTTAGTATTAAATTACAAGATTCTTTAGTACCGATACAGCCTATCTACTGCGTTCTTCTCAGCTTCTAGTTTCCATCCACTCTCTACCTAAAGTTTTAATTACACAATCAGATTACATATTCAACAAATATATACAATGCTTACAACGTGCAGGGTTTTAGACATGCAGACGCGAGAGACACCGGCCGTGGCACAACCGACCATGCAAAGAAGCGTGGCCGTGAGGAGCTACCCCACGCCTGAGGCCAGGGCCAGCAGCCGAGAGGAGCTACCCTACGTCCAATAGGCAGTGGCTCCACGGGCGCAGGAGGGCCGAAAGGAGCTACTCCACGTTCAAGGTCAGGAGGGGCCGCCTTGAGGAGATACCCCTCGTCCAAGGTAAGGTGCAGCGGCTGCGCTTTGCTGGAGCAGCTGTGAAGAGATATCCCACGCCCAAGGTAAGAGAAACCCAAATAAGACGGTAGGTATTGCGAGGGGGCATCAGAGGGCAGACACACTGAAATCATAATCACAGGAAACTAGTCGATCTGATCACATGGACCACAGCCGAATGTGGTCCACTGGAGAAGGGAATGGCAAACCACTTCAGTATACTTGCCTTGAGAACCCCATGAACAGTATCAAAGGGCAAAATGACAGGATACTGAATGAGGAATTCCCCAGGTCGGTAGGTGCCCAGTATGCTACTGGAGCTCAGTGGAGAAATAACTCTAGAAGGAATGAAGGGATGGAGCCAAAGCAAAACCAATACCCAGTTGTGGATGTGACTGGTGATAGAAGCAAGGTCTGATGCTGTAAAGAGCAATACTGCATAGGAACCTGGAATGTTAGGTCCATGAATCAAGGCAAATTGGAAGTGGTCAAACAGGAGATGGCAAGAGTGAACATAGACATCCTAGGAATCAGTGAACTAAAATGGACTGGAATGGGTGAATTTAACTCAGATGACCATTATATTTACTACTGTGGGCAGGAATCCCTTAGAAGAAATCGAGTAGCCATCATGGTCAACAAAAGAGTCCGAAATGCAGTACTTGGATGCAATCTTAAAAACGATAGAATGATTTCTGTTCGTTTCCAAGGCAAACCATTCAATATTACAGTAATCCAGGCCTATGCCCCAAGCAGTAACGCTGAAGAAGCCGAAGTTGAATGGTTCTATGAAGACCTACAAGACCTTTTAGAACTAACACCCAAAAAAGATGTCCTTTTCATTATAGGGGACTGGAATGCAAAAGTAGGAAGTCAAGGAACACCTGGAGTAACAGGCAAATTTGGTCTTGGAGCACAGAATGAAGCAGGGCAAAGGCTAATAGAGTTTTGCCAAGAGAATGCACTGGTCATAGCAAACACCCTCTTCCAACAACACAAGAGAAGACTCTACACATAGACATCACCAGATGGTCAACACCGAAATCAGATTGATTATATTCTTTGCAGCCAAAGATGGAGAAGCTCTATACAGTTAGCGAAAACAAGACCAGGAGCTGACTGTGGCTCAGATCATGAACTCCTTATTGCGAAGTTCAGACTTAAATTGAAGAAAGTAGGGAAAACCACTAGACCATTCAGATATGACCTCAATCAAATCCCTTATGATTATACAGTAGAAGTGAGAAATAGATTTAAGGGACTAGATCTGATTGATAGAGTGCCTGATGAACTCTGGACGGAGATTCATGACGTTGTGCAGGAGACAGGGACCAGGACCATCCCCATGGAAAAGAAATGCAGAAGAGCGAAATGGCTGTCTGAGGAGGCCTTACAAATAGCTATGAAAAGAAGAGAGGCGAAAAGCAAAGGAGAAAAGGAAAGATATAAGCATCTGAATGCAGAGTTCCAAAGAATAGCAAGGAGAGATAAGAAAGACTTCCTCAGGGATCAATGCAAAGAAATAGAGGAAAACAACAGAATAGGAAAGATAAGAGATCTCTTCAAGAAAATTAGAGATACCAAGGGAACATTTCACGCAAAATGGGCTCAATAAAGGACAGAAATGGTATGGACCTAACAGAAGCAGAAGATATTAAGAAGAGGTGGCAGGAATACACAGAAGAACTGTACAAAAAAGATCTTCACAACAAGATAGTCACGATAACGTGATCACTGACCTAGAGCCAGACATCTTGGAATGTGAAGTCAAGTGGGCCTTAGAAAGCATCACTACGAACAAAGCTAGTGGAGGTGATGGAATTCCAGTTGAGCTATTTCAAGTCCTGAAAGATGATGCTGTGAAAGTGCTGCACTCAATATGCCAGCAGATTTGGAAAACTCAGCGCTGGCCACAGGACTGGAAAAGGTCAGTCTTCATTCCAATCCCAAAGAAAGGCAATGCCAAAGAATGCTCAAACTACCGCACAATTGCACTCATCTCACACGCTAGTAAAGTCATGCTCAAAATTCTCCAAGCCAGGCTTCAGCAGTATGTAAACCATGAACTCCCAGATGTTCAAGCAGGTTTTAGAAAAGGCAGAGGCACCAGAGATCAAATTGCCAACATCCGCTGGATCATGGAGAAAGCAAGAGAGTTCCAGAAAAACATCTATTTCTGCTTCATTGACTATGCCAAAGCCTTTGACTGTGTGGATCACAATAAACTGTGGAACATTCTGAAAGAGATGGGAATCCCAGACCACCTGACCTGCCTCTTGAGAAACCTGTATGCAGGTCAGGAAGCAACAGTTAGAACTGGACATGGAACAACGGACTGGTTCCAAATAGGAAAAGGTGTACATCAAGGTTGTATATTGTCACCTTGCTTATTTAACTTCTATGCAGAGTACATCATGAGGAACGCTGGGCTGGAAGAAGCACAAGCTGGAATCAAGATTGCTGGGAGAAATATCAATAACCTCAGATATGCAGATGACACTACCCTTATGGCAGAAAGTGAAGAGGAACTCAAAAGCCTCTTGATGAAAGTGAAAGAGGAGAGTGAAAAAGTTGGCTTGAAGCTCAACATTCAGAAAACAAAGATCATGGCATCTGGTCCCATCACTTCATGGGAAATAGATGGAAAAACAGTGTAAACAGTGTCAGACTTTATTTTTTGGGGCTCCAAAATCACTGCAGATGCTGATTGCAGCCATGAAATTAAAAGACGCTTGCTCCTTGGAAGGAAAGTTATGACCAACCTTGATAGTATATTAAAAAGCAGAGACATTACTTTGCCAACCAAGGTCCGTCTAGTCAAGGCAATGGTTTTTCCCGTGGTCATGTATGGATGTGAGAGTTGGACTGTGAAGAAAGCTGATCGCCGAAGAATCGATGCTTTTGAACTGTGGTGTTGGAGAAGACTCTTGAGAGTCCCTTATACTGCAAGGAGATCCAAACAGTCTATTCTAAAGGAGATCAATCCTGGATGTTCATTGGAGGGACTGATGCTAAAGCTGAAACTGCAATACTTTGGCCACCTCATGCGATGTGTTGACTCACTGGAAAAGACTCTGATGCTGGGAAAGGTTGGGGGCAGGAGGAGAAGGGGACGACGGAGAATGAGATGGCTGGATGGCATCACCGACTCTGTGGACATGAGTTTGAGTGTACCCCGGGAGTTGGTGATGGACAGGGAGGCCTGGAGTGCTGTAATTCATGGGGTCGCGGAGAGTCGGACACGACTGAGCGACTGAACTGAACTGAAAGGTAAAATGAAACAAGTGAAATTAATTTTAATAATTTGTTTCATTTAACCCAATGTATCCAAAATATTATCACTTAATGAGTAATCAATATGAGATATTTTATACTCTTTTATCTCGTATGAAGTCTTCAAAATTCAGTATTTTACATTACAGCACATCTCAAGTTAGACGAGCCTCATTTCAGTTGTCAGTAGCCCCTTGTGGCTAATATTGGTGTGTAGTTCTAGTGTAGTTTATATCCACTGGATATAAACATTTTGGAAAGAATACTTCATAGACGACATTGTATACTTTCACATCAAGAGACCCAGGATGACACATGATTAGTGACATAAATTTTATCATTTGATTAAGGGGGTGATCGTCAGATGTGTTCATTACAAAGGTGTACTTTCATTTGTATATTAGTGAGAAAAATGTAGGCTGATACTTTGGTGCCATGCAAATATCCTGTCCCTAATCAAATTTCACCTAGAGATTTTAGCCACCAGGGATAATGTTTGCCTGAATGAATTTCCATAATAGAGGCTGGAAACTACTGACTCTAAGTCCGTTATTCTTTTATATTCATTAACTTTATATTTGTAAAGAAGAGCTTTTTCTCAACCTTTCCCCTTCTTTTGAGAATCACTATGGCTTGTGGGTTTTTATTTGGTATGCCACGATTATATCAGTTTTTAAAATATTCAAATAATTGTAAATTTTGGCCCCTTAAAACTTGTTTCTGTAAATTAACTGGTAAGTTTGTCTTTACTTAGATACTTGCCTAAATAGTATATATTTTTTTAAATTTCATAATCTAAGGTAAGATACTGATAACATTTTAGAATAGGAATACTCCAGGGTCTGTAACATATAGCTGTATCACAGTTGTTTTTAAGGTTCATTTCTTATACTAACATGGCAGGGATTATCTGTGAGCCAGAGTGTAAAATAGATTCCTTCTTACTCTGTCTAAATAACAGGGCTATTTATTTCATAAATAAAACACTGGTGCTGGGGCAATAACAGACTGCTACTGCCAATCTTTCACTCTCTATAGACATATGTCTCCCGACAGGAGTTCCATCAAATGTGGTGATAAAGAAGATTGTGATCTGTCAATCATAAACTGATTCATGGTGTTTTGTTTATTTCATGTTACCTTATGAGTGATTTTTCACTCTTTTTTCAAACTCATACCTTTCATCACGCTAATATACTAAGAAATGTATTTCATGTCATTTTAAAAAAAGAAAAACAGAAATCACAAAAATGCTCTTTCGTCTTATAAAGTAAGCCAGACTTTTCCCATGTGAGCAGCTGTCTTCGTTCAATATTAGGATCACCTGTACTTGTCCAGATTCACCAGACAAGTGTGTTTGGGAAGTTGCTCATCCTTTCTTGCCTCCACGTTTCTTCACCATAAACAGTGGGCTGTGTTGTACACAAGCAGTGATGGTGACTCCATTTTCTTGGGCTGGTGCTCATCTCTGCCAAGCTACATGGCAAAGTGGTCTATGTAATCAGAGCTGGATGAAATTTCATCATCAGTGCTGTCCAGTAAAAATATTATGTTAGCTACAAATGCAAGCAACCTATGTAATTTATAATTTGCTGAGAACCATATATTAAAAGTGAAAATGAACAGGTGAAAGTATGTGCCAAGATATAGTTTAGTTAATAAATATACAAAAAAAAAATTGAAGAAATAATAAACATAAAAAAATCATTAATGGGATATTTTATGTTTTGTAGAAATGATGTGTTTGAAATCTGGTGTGTATTTTACACTTACATCACATCTTGCTTTGGACCAGTCGCATTTCAAGTGCTTGGTGACCCTGTGTGGCTAATGACTGCATTGAACAGCACATGTCTGACCATATTTTCCCCTGAGAAGGAAAATAGAAGCATATTCTTCATCTGTTCCATCTGATGAGAGTTCAGCAGATACAATTTCTTGTTATATTCCACTGAATATAACTGGTGTGAAGTCTCAGAAGCAGACAGAGAACAGAACTGGGTAACATAAGCAGAGACATTACTTTGCCAACAAAAGTCAGTCTAGTCAAAGCTGTGGTTTCTCCAGTAGTCATGTACGGCTGTGAGAGTTGGACTATAAAGAAAGCTGAACACCGAAGAATTGATGGTTTTGAACTGTGGTGTTGCAGAAGACTCTTGAGAGTCTCTTGGACTGCAAGGAGATCCAACCAGTTCATCCTAAAGGAAATCAGTCCTGAATACTCATTGGAAGGACTGAAGTTGAAACTTCAATACTTTGGCCACTTGATGTGAAGAACTGACTCATTTGAAAAGACCCTGGTGCTAGGAAAGATTGAAAGTTGGAGGAGAAAGGGATGAGATAATTGGATGACATCACAGATGTAATGGATATGAGTTTGGGTAAACTCTAGGAGTTGGTGATGGACAGGGAGGCCTGGGGTGCTGCAGTCCATGGGGTCGCAAAGAGTCAGATACAACTAAGTGACTGAACTCAACTGAAGGTAATCTTTTCTACCTATTTTAAAATTTTTATTTTTTATCTTTGATTTTACTGGCTGTATTTTGAGGTATCTAAGTGTGGGTTTATTTTTATTTATCATACTTGGGGTTTGCAGAACTTTTTCATTATCTCCGAATTGAAAAATCATTCATCTGTTTGACGAATTGAGATATTCTCAGCCATTATCAGTTCACACATGGCATCTGCCCGTTCTTTCTCTCCTTTCCTTCTGGAAATCCATTTAAGCACATAATACACCTTCTGACTACCTCCTCTCTTTCTCTTTTTTTGTATTTTTCATCCTTTTCTTTCCCCATGTTCCATTTTGTATAATTTCTTCTAGCCTATCTTCCAGTACTTTAGTTTTCTATTCAGCTGTGTCTACCAGCTTTTGTTAAACATAAACTCTGAATTATTGATTTTTGCTACTGTATGTTAACATTCAAATTTTTATTTAGTTCTTTTATATTTTTTCAGTTCTAGAATTTTAATTGAATTATTTTATATTCCAAAGCTCTAATGAAAGTTTACACCTTTTCATTTATTTTATTTTCCCCTCTATTTAAAAAATATATTAATCATGTTTCTTGTTAAATCCTTGTCAGCTAGCTCTTTTATTTGGATCACCTGTGGGTCTTCTATAACTATTTTCTCTTGATTTTAGTCAAAGGGTTCTGTCTTTGGCATGCCTAATAACTTTTATTTATTGCCAGGCATTACGTGCAAAACTGTGTTTAAGCAGTCAATCCTAAAGGAAATAAAAAATCCCTGACTATTCATTGGAAGGACTGATGCTGAAGTTGAAGCTCTAATACTTTGGCCACCTGATGTGAAGAGCTGAATCATTGGAAAAGACCCCGATGCTGAAAAGATTGAAGGCAGGAGGGAAAGGGGACGACAGAGGATGAGATGGTTGGATGGCATCACTGACTCAATGAACATAAGTTTAAGCAAACTCCAGGAGATAGTGAAGGACAGGAAAGCACAGTGTGCCACAGTTCATGGGGCTGCAAAGAGTAAGACTCAGCGACTGAACACAAACAATGAAAACTTCAGGCTTAACAGGTAGCACTAGTGATAAAGAAGTCGCCTGCCAATGCAGGAGACATGAGACACAGGTTCAATCCCTGGGTCGGGAAGATCCCCTGGAGAAGAGCATGGCAACCCACTCCAGTATTCTTGCCTGGGAAATCTCATGGACAGAGGGGCCTGGTGGGCTACAGTCCACGGGGTCTCAAAAAGAGTTTTACATGACTTAGCAACTCAACAACAACTTGATAGATGGCGTTATTGTTTTATCAATTTAATCCAACTAGGAATATCTGCGTTTGGCTATCCTGGGTTTATAACTAAGAACGTCATGTAGTTACAGGATCTGTTTCCCCAGTGGTCCTCAAGCTCTAACCTTGCCTCAAAAGATTGTTGAGGCAACTCCACTGCCCTTTTCAAAGTTTTCTCACTAAAATTTTTAACATTCTACCCCATTCATCCCTAGTATTCAGGAAATGTCCAGAGGAATAAACCAGCTGTGTGCTTGACCCCCTGCCCCCAAAATCTCTGTCAAAAGTTTTGCTAATTTCCTTGTTCTGCTGAAACATCTTTCCCAAGCTTTGCATCAGGCTTTTCACCAGACTCTCAGCCTCCTTACAACACTCAGAATTGACAAATGCCTTTAGGAAAATGTGGCTGCAGCAGTCAACTCACCTCTCCAAGATCCTTCCCTCTTTTGAGTCTTAGGCCCACTAATGGCCATTGCTTCAGCTGCGCTCCACTGCCTTAAAGAAAAGACTTTTGAATTGTATCCAAATTTTCTCTTTGTTCTAAGTGGGATGCTGGTCTGCTGCTAGTTATGTCACCCTTCCTTGATGTAGAAATCCTTTGAAAATGTACGTGTCACTTTTTTAATAGTTTCCAACAGTTGGCTGAAATTTCCAAACTTGCCCTTTATCTTTATAAACATAATAAGCATTCGTTTTAAAGTCTGTATCAAATAATTCAAGTGTCTGGAGTTATGCCTTGTTGTTCCAACACTCAGTTGTGTCCAACTCTTTGAGACCCCATGGACTACCGCAGGTCAGGCTTCCCTGTCCTTCACCTATCTGTCTCTGTTTTCTATTATTTATGCTGATGTTTGTTCTAATTGTTTCATGTCCTCAAATGCTTGTTTATCATTGATTATATGCCAGACATAGTATATGAAAGAATTACTCAGAGTAATGTTTAAAAGTCAACGATTATTTTGTCTTCCTCCAGAGAGAACTTTTATTTGCTTTTGCTAATAATCAGGATCATCTTAATGTTGTAGTTTTTCAGTCACTCAGTCGTGTCTGACTCTTTGCAACTACAGCACCCAGGCTTCCCTGTCCTTCACTCTCTCCAGGACTTTGCTCAAATTCATGTCCATTGAGTAGGTGATGCCATCCAACTATCTCATCCTCTGTCGTCCCCTTCTCCTCTCACCTCCAATCTTTCCCAGCATCAGGGTCTTTTCAAATGAGTCGGCTCTTCACATCAGGATGCCAAAGTATTGGAGCTTCAGCATCAGTCATTCCAGTGAATATTCAGGGTTGATTCCCTTTAGGATGGACTGGCTTGATTTCCTTGGTGTCCAAGGGACTCTCAAAAGTCTTCTCCAACACCACAGTTCAAAAGCATCAATTCTTCAGCACTCAACCTACTTTACGGTACAACTCTCACATCTTTACATGACTACCAAAAAAAAAAAAAAAAAAACCCATAGCATTGACTACCTGGACCTTTGTTGGCAAAGTGATGTCTCTGCTTTTTAATATACTGTCTAGGTTTGTCATAGCTTTTTCTTCCAAGGAGCAAGTGTCTTTTAATTTCATGACGGCAGTCACCATTTGCAGTGATTTTGGAGCCCAAGAAAATAAAATCTTTCACTGTTTCCATTGTTTCCCATCCATTTTCCAGGAAGTGATGGGACCAGATGCCATGGTCTTGGTTTTCTCGATGTTGAGTTTTAAGGCAGCTTTTTCACTCTCCTCTTTCACTTTCATCAAGAGGCTCTTTAGTTCTTCTTCACTTTCTGCCATAAGGGTGGTGTCATCTGCATATCTGAGGTTGTTGATATCTCTCCCAGCAATCTTGATTCCAGCTTGTGCTTCATCCAGCCTGGTATTTCACATGATGTACTCTGCATATAAGTTAAATAAGCAGAGTGACAATATACACCCTTGACGTACTCATTTCCCAATTTGGAATCAGTCTGCCCGTTCTAACTGTTGCTTCTTGATCTGCATAAAGGTTTTTCAGGAGACATGTGAGGTGGTCTGGTATTCCCATCTCTTGAAGAATTTTCCACAGTTTGTTGTGATCCACACAGTCAAAGGCTTTAGTGTAGTCAGTGAATCAGAAGTGGATGTTTTACTGGAATACTCTTGCTTTTTCTATGATTGAACGGATGTTGGCAATTTGATCTCTGGTTCCTCTGCCTTTTCTAAATCCAGCTTGTACATCTGGAAGCTCTCAGTTCATGTACTGTTGAAGCCTAACATGTAGGATTTTGAGCACTACCTTGCTAGCATGTGAAATGAGCACAATTGTGTGGTAGTTTGAACATTCTTTGTCATTGCCCTTCTTTGGGATTGGAATGAAAATCCCAGTCCTGAGGCCACTGCTGAGTTTTCCAAATTTGCTGGCATATTGAGTGCAGCATCACAGCATCATCTTTTAGGATTTTAAATACCTTAACTGAAATTCCATCACCTCCACTAGCTTTGTTCGTAGTGATGCTTCCTAAGGCCCACTTGACTTCACATTCCAGGATGTCTGGCTATCTGGGTCATTAGGACTTTTTGTTACAGTTTTCTGTGTATTCTTACCACCTCTTCTAACTATCTTCTTCTGTTAGGCCCATACCACTTCTGTCCTTTATCGAGCCCATCTTTGCATGAAATGTTCCCTTGGTATCTCTAATTTTCTTGAAGAGATCTCTAGTCTTTCCCATTCTATTGTTTTCCTCTATTTCTTTGCTTTGATCACTGAGGAAGGCTTTCTTATCTCTCCTTGCTGTTCTTTGGAACTCTGCATTCAGATGCTTGTATCTTTCCTTTTCTCCTTTGCCTTTTGCTTCTCTTCTTTTCTCAGCTATTTATAAGGCCTCCTCATCTTAATGTAGCTCCATAGATTAAGGCATCTTTCTCATCCAGTTGATTTGGACCTGGTGTTCAACCCTGAAGGCTTGCATTGCTTCTCATTTACCCTTACGTCTATGGCATTTTTTTGTGGGAGCCTGCCTCTGGTCTTCCTGCCTGCGGTAACCTCATTGTGTCACACGGGCTCTTCGTTGCATTGTTCAGGCCCTGTCCCTGCAGCACATGAAGTCTAGTTGTGGCCCACAGACTTCAGTAGTTGCAGCGCCTGTGCTTAGTTGCTCCTCTGCATGCGGGATCTTCGTTCCCCAACAAGTAGTCAAATCAATGTCCCCAGCATTGCAGGGCGGATTCTTAACCACTGGACCCCAAGGGAAGTTCCCACAGCTGTGAAATTTTTAACTGAAATTAGAAAATTGAGACAAACTCCTTCCAGCGAAGAAAATAATACCATAAAATCTAAAAGCTAATGAGTACCTATGTTTCCTGTCATGTAGAAAAAAAAAAAAATCTCACCAGAAAATGAGGTTGACATGAGAAACAGAGGTATCATAATAATAGCTGATGCTTATGCGGGGATTACTACATGCCTGCCTGTTTTTAACATTACCTATATCAGCTCATTTATTCTTGTCACAACCTGAAGACGGAGCAAGTTCTGTTGTTGTTCGAGGCCCTGGAACCAGAGGCTCCTCATATCTGGTCAAACCCCTGACCTTCTCGTAACAATCCCAGAGATGGAAAGGCAAGGTTCCTCAACTTGAGCCTTGGGTTTTCTCAGATTTTTATAAACCGCCTCAGGAATCATCTCTTCATGTCCCTTGTTCCAGCTCCAGGTCTTTGGGCTGCCAGATCTTTTTTATTATTATTTTTTTGGTAAATAATGGCATTGCTTACCAATTTCTTCATTTGTATCCATCAAACTAATTGCCTGTGACTGGCAGAAACTACTGCAAGCCTTTCCCCAAGTAGGTCACTAAACAACCAGAGCACATGGAGCTTTTTTTGGGGGGGACACTTATAGAGTACACTTGTATACAATGCCCCCAGAAATGTATTTTGTAATTCAAATTTGCTGCACATAAAACATTTTACTAACTATAAATGAAATTATAAGGAAAGAAAACCTTCACCATCCCTTTACCTTAACAGTTCTTACATTTTATTTGTAATTATTATCCATATTTTAAAAAAATGATTGTCATTAGTCCACATATGCATTATCAAATGAACTTTACAATTAATTGGTATTTCTCAAATTAATGATTAGCAACTCCCAGAAAAAAATGCTGAGTGTTCATGACACAGTAATGAGAATTGTTCACTATAAAAGGGTAGGTTAAAGCAGGAGAAAGGTGAAACCTGCAAAAGAACCAAAACTTACTGAGTCTCCACCATTTGTCAGGAGCCTAACTTACTTTACCTGGGAGTTCTTCAATCTGGCCCCTAGAACTCGTACGGTTAAATGTGCCACCCACTATATTAGCTTTATTTTTCACTCTATTTCACATTTTATTTTGGAACAATGTAAGTAATTATCTTACCTAATGATTTTTCTTTAATAAGATAATTATGCCCATTTTGAAACTTGCATTCAGAAGATTGTAGGATTCAAACTTGTTTCATATAGCAAAGCTGACATTTGCCCTTGACTGAAAGACAAAAAGTGCTCTTGAAAAAGTATTGTTTCCTTAGTCCCTATGGTAGACTCCCTCAGAGTGCCCCCTAAAGGGTTGCCAGACTTAGAAAATAAAAATATAGGTCAACCAGTTAAATTTTAATTTCAGGGAAATAAGAAATTAGTTTTTAATGTAAATGTGTCCCCAATATGCACGACCACCTCATCCCCACAGACCATACTAAAGGAATGAGCCAAAGTGGCCACAGGACCGGCCCTTTATGCCAAGGGACTCCACCCTGATCACACAGCTGCTTGCTCTGACTAACTAGTTAACTAACTAAACTAACCAGCACAGGAAGGGTGGTCTGAAGTAATGGAGTTGTACTGGAACTGTACTGTCTTGTCAAGCTGGGGTCAGCACCATGGTGCACCAAGCCACATTAAGGCTGAATTTACAGGACAGTAAAGAAAGCTGTGTGCTGAGAGGAGACCAGAACAGAAGTGCAGAGAGAATCCCAGATAAGAAACGATGTGGTCAGGGAGAATGAAGTGGAAAGGGCAGCTGCCCAGCAACCTTCCAGACTCCATGAGGCACAGTTGCACATGCTACACTAGGGTCCAAAAGATTCTCCTTTATCTGTACTAACTTGAGAGAGTTCCTGTTCTTGTCACCTGAGTCCTGACTAAACCACCTTTCTGCAGTGATGGGAATTCGTGATTGGGAGCAGCATGATTCATACCTCTGGCTGGGTCTGAAAGGCACCCCTGCACCTGGCTTCATGATGGTGTGCAGTGGCAGTGTGTCCATGCGGGTGTGTGTGGGCACTGTGTGATCTGTTCCATCTATTTCCTTCCTGCTCGCCCTTTTAGCAACTTAATGTCTAGGTGACTCAGACCTGTAGACCAGACTCTTCAGACAGACCAACAGAAGAAAACTAAAAGGACACACAGAGTCAGGAAACTCTCTGGGATATGCCTAGATTTAGTCCCCAATAAGTCATTGATTAATCCACATCTACTGGTCCAATCACATCTAATACACACATGTGCTCATTACCACCCCCCCCCACACACACACACAATCCAGCCATGCTTCCCTATCCTTTGCATCATATTCATTATCTCCCCTACTCTCCAGCTTCTTAAATATTGATGAAAGATAATGACGAAACCCAGGAGTCATGACTTGGCAAATCCTTCTTGGGACAAAAAGTGGCTCAAAGCAAAGGTGGGCGCCAGGCAATGAGGCCAAACCTCTGTAAGGCACTCTTTCCCCCAAGGTCCAGGCTTCCTTTCCCAGGTCAGGATATTGCCAGACATTTGGCTTAAGCACTTTTCTGACTTCTGAGATCTTCTTGTGAGCCTCTTTGCTGCAAAGAAGCAGAACCTCAAGCTGTTATTTTCTCTATGCCCTGGGAAGGCAAATCAGCCAACACAGACAGCATCACAGACTGTGCTGCCCCAGGAAGCCCAGTGTTTTATTCTCCCTTGCTCTCAGCCAAGTTGCTTTAAGTCCAGGAGAAAACTCCCCAGCCAAGGGAAGAGGTCATACTCAGACCTGGCACAATTTCAGATCTTACTCCCCTATATAAGGATTTCTAAAAATGAACAGGCCCTCACACTTTGTGACTGTCCTTGGCTCTAGAAGGAAATGCTCACTCCAGTTTTCTGTTGATTTCTATTTGCATGACATATTCTTTTCCTGATTCAGTGATCCCACTCCTGGGCATATATCAAGGAAAACTCTAAAATACATACACCCCAATGTTCATAGCTGCACTATTTATAATAGCCAAGACGTGGAAACAACCTAGGTGCTCATCAACAGATGAACTGATATATAAGATATGGTATTTATATGTATATATCAGTTCAGTTCAGTTCAGTTCAGTCGCTCAGTCGTGTCCGACTCTCCGCGACCCCATGAATTACAGCACGCCAGGCCTCCCTGTCCATCACCAACTCCCGGAGTTCACTCAAACTCATGTCCACAGAGTCGGTGATGCCATCCAGCCATCTCATTCTCCGTCGTCCCCTTCTCCTCCTGCCCCCAACCTTTCCCAGCATCAGTCTTTTCCAGTGAGTCAACTCGTCGCATGAGGTGGCCAAAGTATTGCAGTTTCAGCTTTAGCATCAGTCCCTCCAATGAACATCCAGGATTGATCTCCTTTAGAATGGACTGTTTGGATCTCCTTGCAGTATAAAGGACTCTCAAGAGTCTTCTCCAACACCACAGTTCAAAAGCATCCATTCTTTGGCAATCAACTTTCTTCACAGTCCAACTCTCACATCCATACATGACCACGGGAAAAACCATTGCCTTGACTAGACGGACCTTGGTTGGCAAAATAATGTCTCTGCTTTTTAATATACTACCTAGGTTGGTCATAACTTTCCTTCCAAGGGGTAAGCGTCTTTTAATTTCATGGCTGCAATCAGCATCTGCAGTGACTTTGGAGCCCCCCAAAATAAAGTCTGACACTGTTTCCACTGTTTTTCCATCTATTTCCCATGAAGTGATGGGACCAGATGCCATGATCTTTGTTTTCTGAATGTTGAGCTTCAAGCCAACTTTTTCACTCTCCTCTTTCACTTTCATCAAGAGGCTTTTGAGTTCCTCTTCACTTTCTGCCATAAGGGTAGTGTCATCTGCGTATCTGAGGTTATTGATATTTCTCCCAGCAATCTTGATTCCAGCTTGTGCTTCTTCCAGCCCAGCGTTCCTCATGATGTACTCTGCATAGAAGTTAAATAAGCAAGGTGACAATATACAGCCTTGACGTACACCTTTTCCTATTTGGAACCAGTCTGTTGTTCCATGTCCAGTTCTAACTGTTGCTTCCTGACCTGCATACAGGTTTCTCAAGAGGCAGGTCAGGTGGTCTGGGATTCCCATCTCTTTCAGAATGTTCCACAGTTTATTGTGATCCACATATATGTATATATATATATATATATATGTATAAATCTGCCCTGGTGGCTCAAATGGTAAAGCGTCTATCTACAATGCGGGAGACCCGGGTTCGATCCCTGGGTTGGGAAGATCCCATATATATATGTATGTGTGTGTGTGTACACAATGGAATACTACTCAACTATAAAAAGAATGAAATAATGTCTTTTACAGCAAAATACCTACAACTAGGGTCTTCCCAAGTGGTGCAATGCAGGAGATGCCCGAGTCAGGGGTTTGATCCCCAGATCAGGAAGATCACATGGAGGAAGGCATGGCAACCTACTCCAGTAGTCTTATCTGGAGAATCCCACGGACAGAGGAGCCTGGTGGGTTACAGTCCAGAGGGTTTCAAAGAGTCAAACACAACTTAAGGGATTTAGCACACACACAGATGCAACTAGAGATTGTCATACTAACTGAAGTAAGTCAGACAGAGAAAGACAAATACATGACAACAATTATATGTGAAATCTAAATATATATATATATATGAACTTATTTACAAAACAGAAATAGATTTACAGACATAGAAAACAAATTTATGCAGCGTACATCATGAAGAGCGCTGGGCTGGAAGAAGCACAAGCTGGAATCAAGATTGCTGGGAGAAATATCAATAACCTCAGATATGCAGATGACACCACCCTTATGGCAGAAAGTGAAGAGGAACTCAAAAGCCTCTTGATGAAAGTGAAAGAGGAGAGTGAAAAGGTTGGCTTGAAGCTCAACATTCAGAAAACAAAGATCATGGCATCTGGTCCCATCACTTCATGGGAAATAGATGGAAAAACAGTGGAAACAGTGTCAGACTTTATTTGGGGGGGCTCCAAAGTCACTGCAGATGCTGATTGCAGCCAGGAAATTAAAAGACGCTTACCCCTTGGAAGGAAAGTTATGACCAACCTAGACAGTATATTAAAAAGCAGAGACATTATTTTGCCAACCAAGATCCATCTAGTCAAGGCTATGGTTTTTCCCGTGGTCATGTATGGATGTGAGAGTTGAACTGTGAAGAAAGCTGATCGCCGAAGAATTGATGCTTTTGAACTGTGGTGCTGGAGAAGACTCTTGAGAGTCCTTTGGACTGCAAGGAGATCAAACCAGTCCATTCTAAAGGAGATCAATCCTGGGTGTTCATTGGAAGGACTGATACTAAAGTGGAAACTCCAATACTTTGGCCACCTCATGCGATGAATTGACTCACTGGAAAAGACTCTGATGCTGGGAAGGATTGGGGGTGGGAGGAGACGGGGACGACAGAGAATGAGATGACTGGATGGCATCACCAACTCAATGGACATGAGTTTGAGTGTACTCCGGGAGTTGGTGATGGACAGAGAGGCCTGGCATGCTGTGATTCATAGGGTCACAAAGAGTCGGACACGACTCAGCGACTGAACTGAACTGAAGGGGAAAGGATGGGGAGGCAATAAACTAGGACTTTGGGATTAACAAATGCACACTATTATATATGTGAAATAATCAACAAAACCTACTGTATAGCACAGGGAACTATATTCAGTATCTTATAATAACCTGTAATGGAAGAGAATGTACAGGAAATAGTACATATATATATATATTAATATACCTGAATCACTTAGGTGCAAACTTGAAACTAACACAACATTGTTTATCAATTATGTTTCAATAAAAAGTTTTTTTTCTTAAGAAAAGAAATGCTCACAACAAGCAGAGCCAGCATTATTCTACTTCTACTCCTGGTTTCATTTTGTGACTCTTGATTGATCGCTCTTAACATCACAGTTCCCATGCAGTGTCCATTTTTGGAGGGTCTATCCAGCACTAGTCACCCCTCCCTTCTTGCTTAGAGTACTCAGGTTTCCAGCCCCGCCCCTTGCAGACCCTTTACTTGGGGAGACTAACCTCCCCTCCAGCCTGCAGCGAGCCTCAACACTGGGTGCTGAGCATTGCCTGTGACCATGAAACTGTCTTCACCTTGGTCAGTTTCCGCACGTGATCTAATCTAGTCTAATCTGGATTCCAGCTGGAATGCTGATACAAAAGCTGTGCCTTTCCTCCTGCAAGTCTTCAGTTAGAAGTCACGCAGCTTCCAACTTACTGGGATGCACTTGAGAAGGAAACGAATACTCTGGGTGGCAGAGCAGAAAAAAGTGAGAGAAAAGTGCACCCCTGACCATAAAATTGTTGAGCTGCTGAATCAGGCAGGCTGATGGCCACTCTTCTGCTAGACTTTCCAGGCACACAGACCAACAAATCCTTTTCCTTCTTTATGCCAGTTTGGATTGCATTTTCTATTATGTGCAACTAATTGGAAAAAGACAAATAAATGTTCTAGCAAATATTCTAGGGAGTAATGAGAAGTGGCTATTCCAACGCTACTAGTATATGTATGTGGTGGCCTCTGACACCATGCAGCACGTATTTGTTTTGTGCTAGTTTTAGCCTATTGATAATAATACAGGAAATGTAGGCTAGAAATGCCTGGAAGCACCCACCTGGGCCCCAGTGAGCTCCCCACAGACTTCTCCTCATTCCAGTTCAATATTACTACTGGACCAACCCTTGTGATTCTTATTATGATTGCAAGACACCCTTCAGCAATAAGTATTAGCAAACTTCGGATAAAAAAGAATGCGTTAGTTACAAGTCTTGGCATATACAGGGCAGGCGGCCGATGGAGTGGGTAGAGGGGAGAGAGGGAGGGAGGAGGGGCTGGGGGAGGAGCGATTGCAAGGGTGGGGGTCGAGGGGGTGGGTGGGTAGGAACAGGCCTGGGGTTCTACTTTTATTAGGATGAGGGTCGGGGATCTAGGGTTTCACGGACTCAATCTTTATTGGCAAATTTAAAACAGAAGAGAGGGAATTTGTAATGCTGTAAGAGAGGAAATGGCAACCCACTCCAGTGTTCTTGCCTGGAGAATCCCAGGGACAGGAGAGCCTGGTGGGCTTCCGTCTATGGGGTCACAGAGTCGGACACGACTGAAGTGACTTAGCAGCAGCAGCAGCAAGAGAGGAAAAGAAAGCAAAAAAAAAAAAAAAGTAGTTCAAATAACCAGTTATCTAAAACAACCAGGATCTCTAAAACAAAGGAGCTTCAGGGAGGCAGCAAGGGGCTTGTGATCTGGCTCTGTCTGGCCCTGTGGTGACCAATGCGCTTGCAAGGCAAGTGCAGAGAAGAGCGAGCCAGACAGTCAGGCAGAGAAAAGCTTATTACAGGAAGAAAGAAAGAAAGTGACTGGCTTTAGAGAGAAGCCAGTGCTCTCTGTATAGCCGACCCTTCTTATACCCTATCCATGGGAAACTGTGCCCTGGAGGGCGGGGGCCTCAGTTTATCTTTAGCCCGAACCTGGGGTCTTGTGGTCACATAGTAGAAGGGGTCTCAGGGTTGGGTGGTCACATAGTCTTGAGAAACCGGCACTAGCAGGGAAAAAAAGGGTATCGCCTTAAAGAAAAAGCAGGATGCCCACAGGGCAATGCAGCCGCTGAGAATTCATCCCTTGTTTGTCAGGTCACCAGTGGGCCATATTTTAACCATACGCTATGAGCCCCTCGTGAGCCCTAACATTCCAGCCTTTTTGATATAGTCTAAGGAGATCCAACCAGTCCATTCTAAAGGAGATCAATCCTGGGTGTTCTTTGGAAGGACTGATGCTAAAGCTGAAACTGCAATACTTTGGCCACCTCATGCGATGAGTTGACTCACTGGAAAAGACTCTGATGCTGGGAGGGATTGGGGGTGGGAGGAGACGGGGACAACAGAGAATGAGATGGCTGGATGGCATCACCGACTTGATGGACATGAGTTTGAGTGAACTCCGGGAGTTAGTGATGGACAGGGAGGCCTGGCGTGCTGTGATTCACGGGGTCGCAAAGAGTCGGACACGACTGAGTGACTGAACTAAACTGAACTGAACTGAAGGGCTGAAGGTCAGTCTTCTGAATCTGCTTCACGCTGGTTTGGAGTGACGTCATGGGGTAAGATAAGAAAAGGCTAGAACGTGGGTTAAGGGAAGTCTGAGTGGGCTTGAAAATTTTGATAATTGGACCAAGTTAGAAGTAGCTCATGAACAGTCTGGTTGGTGAAGGCTTGTAGGTAATCCTGGAGACACTTTGGAAAGAGACACATCAGACAGGAGCTGAAACTCAGAAAGAGGGTTAATATGAGAAGGGGGCCCAGTAAAGGTAGGACCCATGGCATCCAATCCAAATTGCTTAACCAGTTTTCCCATGAGTTACTGAGATGTTGACGTATTCTTGAAGCCCTATTTGTCAGATTCCTTGCAGCCTCCTTTACAACACCTGATTTATTGGTATAGAAATAGCAGGCTTCGTCTAGAAAAAGACAAAGGTCTCCTTTTTCTGCTGTGAGAAGGTCTAACCCTCTTCTGTTCTGAAGGACCACAGCTGCCAGGGAATCTAGTTGGCCCTGGAGAGTGATAAGGCTGGAAGCTACTTCTAGGCTTTCAGTAAAATCCTTAGAGTGTCCCTGATAGTAGTTTAAAGAGGTTGTGAGCCCTGCACTCCCTGTTTTGATCCCCACTGCTGTTCCTAAGCTTATCAATAAGGGAATGAACTGAATTGCTCATCTGGGTCGGCTGTGGCTTAGTGGGATGGGGAGGGTCTGGTTGTTAGGAGCTATAGAGAGTCTGGGGCACATCTCCCTGTCCAGTTAGTCGGAAGAGATAAGAAAGTGGTGGTTCCACATAAGAAGAATATTCCAGGAGTAAGGCGGCAACTGAAATCAATAGCAAATAAGAGTCTTTCTTGGTATTTGTTAGCTGACTTCCAAACCAACAAGGAGCCAGCTAGTGTGGCTCCTGCGAGGGGGCTGGTGTCTTCAGAGGCCGAAGGAAACCGTCCTAAGAAAGCAGCTCCCGAGACACGGTAAATAGCACGGCCTGAGAGAAAGGAGGATGTGAGGTGTGACTGCAGAGGTACGATGGTATAGAGCCTGACATGGGTGCGAGTTATTTACAGAGTCATGTCTAGGAAAGCACAGGGAGCGTACTGCTGTAAACGGACATCAGAGTGGCAGGCCCTCCCACAGCCGGTTTGCTATGGATGGAAACCAGGTCAGCAAGAAGGGAGGACAACACTTTACCAGCATTGTTGATCTGTTGAGTAGAAACAGTGTACATAGGACAAAAAGAGGGGCTCTCCCCTGCAGGTGTGGTAGAGGGAAGTGTTTATGTGTTTCCACTGATCTGTGGAGACAGGTAGTGCCGATCCAGATGGTGAGGAGGTGGACAAACTGATCCAACAATCAAATCCAGGGTTGGGTTTGAGGTATTATGTAAACAGTAGGTTAAGTTTAAAGTTTTAAAAGGGTAAGTTAAATCTGGGGTAGAGTGAGAATTCGGTAGGGCATGATGGATGTATAGAAGAAAAGAGATTCAGGTCAGTACTGTGAGGTGGTGGCTCATATTTAAAGGGAGTAAATGATGAGGATAAGGGCCCAGGTATAAAAATAAATTTGTACAGGTGAAAAGTCTATTAAGTCTCCCTGTAACCATTCAGTTCAGTTCAGTCGCTCAGTCGTGTCCACCTCTCCGCGACCCCATGAATCACAGCACGCCAGGCCTCCCTGTCCATCACCAGCTCCCGGAGTTCACTCAAACTCATGTCCATCGAGTCGGTGATGCCATCCAGCCATCTCATTCTCTGTCGTCCCCATCTCCTCCCACCCCTAATCCTTCCTAGCATCAGACTCTTTTCCAGTGAGTAGGTCAGTGATAAAATCAAGAAGTGTGGAAAGATCAGTGATTACGAGATTTTGCGAAAAGTGAGGTTTTGTGATATTACATGAAGAAAAGCAGGCAATGAGTTCTTTCATATCTACAGTAAAAGAGGTCCCCAAAGGCTGGAAACCATAAGGAAATACATGAAACAAAAGAGGACTTTTGTGGACTTCTTCACAGGAGTCCACTCAAGGCGGATACAGAATAAAATGCTATTCCAAACAAGGTAAGTAAAGGGAGTTCCAGTCCAGCCAGTAAGCAATACATCTGATCATCCCTTTTGCTTCTCAATATTGGTTATTTATGGCGTTCCACTTCTTCAGTGATTTGATCCAGTTGGAGCCTGATGGGTCCCAGGACGGTGCTGGAGCAGCAAGGGACGTCTGAGTGAGGAGTAATTTTTGGTGGAGATAGAGAGTCTCCTGGGGCCGCTTTAACCTGGAGACGTGAAACCAAGAATGACCCTCCAACTTAGCGGCTGTCAATGTGGTTAAGATGACCTCAAAAGGGCCAGTCCACTGAGGCTGTAAATCTTTATGCCTTAAGTAAAACTCTATCCCCAGGTATGTGTCAAGTCAGTAGGATTTGTTTGATGAGGCTTTGGGAGACAGCGATCTGCAAGTTCTCTCATGAGGTGTCTAATAAGGTTAAGGGAGGGGAGATAATCTCCCATTAAGAATCGATGCTTTTGAACTGTGGTGTTGGAGAAGACTCTTGAGAGTCCCTTATACTGCAAGGAGATCCAACCAGTCCATTCTAGAGGAGATCAATCCTGGATGTTCATTGGAGGGACTGATGCTAAAGCTGAAACTGCAATACTTTGGCCACCTCATGCGACGAGTTGACTCACTGGAAAAGACTCTGATGCTGTGAAAGGTTGGGGGCGGGAGGAGAAGGGGACGACGGAGAATGAGATGGCTGGATGGCATCACCGACTCTGTGGACATGAGTTTGAGTGAACTCCGGGAGTTGGTTATGGACAGGGAGGCCTGGCGTGCTGTGGTTCATGGGGTCGCGGAGAGTCGGACACGACTGAGCGACTGAACTGAACTGAACTGAAGGTACTCCTGGTAGGAAACTGACCTAAAGGAAAAGGGCGTCCAAACATGAGCTCCAAAGGATAAGAGAAGATGGAGCCGTGGAGCAGCCTAGATGCGAGCCAAAGCCACGGGAAGGAGTTCAGTTCTTGGCTTCCGTAGTTGAAGAGAAAGTTCAGTTAGCTCTGTTTTGAGAATTGAATTGGCCTTTTCTACTTTTCCTGAGGATTGAGGTCTACAAGTGGAGAAGGCAATGGCAAGCCACTCCAGTACTATTGCCTAGAAAATCCCATGGATGGAGGAGCCTGGTAGGCTGCAGTCTATGGGGTCACACAGAGCTGGACACGACTGAAGTGACTTAGCAGTAGCAGCAGCAGAGGTCTACAAGGAATATGTAGCCTCCAGGTGATGCCAAGAGATTGGACTACTTGTTGAGGGATTTGTGAGACAAAAGCGGTTCATTATCAGATTGGAGAGAAAGCAGGAGGCCAAAGCGAGGGATGATTTCTTGAATAAGAACTTGTGTTGCCTCTGAGGAAGTTTCTGACCTTGTAGGAAAAGCTTCAACCCAACCCCAAAAGGTGTCCGCTAGAGGGAGTAGAGTTTTATTTTAAGTGTAGGAGGCACGTGAGTGAAGTCGATTTGCCAGTCTTCTCCTGGCATGTGACCTCGTGCCTGATGTGTGGGCAACGAGGGAATGGGCTTAGCGCTCCCTGGGGTGAGACGGAGGAAGACTCAGTGCAGGAGCGAGTGGTTTGCTGTCGGAGTGAAAGGAGCTTAGGATAAGTGAGAAGAGAGCTTAAAAGGCGGTAGAGAGCTTTAGTGCCTATACATTAAGCTCGATGAACATCTGTAACAATGGCCTGGGATTGGGGAAGGATATAGCGGCCTTGCTTTTGTAACTCCTTGAAGTCGGGCTCCCTCTTGTAATAACCGTGTCTTTTCCTCGGGGTGATAAAGGGGTTTTATGTTAGGGATTACTATGAGCTGATACGCAGGTGTTCGAAGTGAGGCTTGCTTTGCCTCCCTGTCAGCAGCATTGTTACCTCACGAGATGAGGTCTGAGGCCACTTGGTGACCTTGACAATGTATGATGCCGGCTTCCGTTGGCATAGTGGCTGCCTTTAGGAGTTGATGTATAAGTGGGGCATTAGTTATGGGGGCCCTTTTGTAGAAAGAAGCCCTCATTCCTTCCAGATGGCCGCACGTGAGTGTATGATGTGAGAGGTATATTTAGCGTCAGTGCATATACGTGCTCATTTGTTAGCAGCAAGCGTAAGTGCCCTGGGTAGTGCAATACGTTCTGCCTTTTGGGAGGAGGTTTCCTCAGGGAGAGGCTGAGATTCAATAACCTTAGAGTCAGAAACAGTTGTATACTCAGCTACTCTTTTTCCTTTTGGGGTTGTAGAGGAGCTACCATCAATATAAAGTAGGATCAGGGCTATTTAAAAGGACTGAGGAGATATGGGAGGAATGAGGCATCAAGTCTTCTAACGTCTCCTTACAAGTGTGAGTTGGAGGTTCAGAAGAATTAGGGCTGAGGGTGGCGAGGTCAAGAGTAGGGCAGCGTTCAAAAGAGAACTCGGGAGATTCCAGGAGGGTGACGGGGATTAGTTTGATACAAGAAGGTGACAGAGAACCATGGCTTTGTGTGAGAGTAAGACCTTAAGGTCAGTGGTGAGTGAAAGACCGTGGGTGTCCCAAAAGTAAGATATTGCTTTCTTGAGCGAGAAGTGTAGCTGCAGCCAGAGCACACAGGCAGGCTGGCCCTCCTGTGTGGTGGTGTCCAGTTATTCTGACAGAGAAGCCATGGGGGCAAAGGAAGGGCCCTGCACCTCTCCTAAGACTCCTAGGGCAATTGTATGTCTCTCAGTGCTGTAGAGTCAAAAGGGCGTGAGAGGTCAGGCAGTGTTAAAGCTTTGGCCGAGAGAACAGCTTGTTTTAGAGCATCAAAGGCTGTATGGACGACTGACTTAGGCTCAAGAGGCTCCAAAAGATCCCCCTGGGTAGCTTGGTGTAGGAGTTGGGCTAGGAGGGCAAAACTGGGGATCCAGAGGCATAGATACCCAGCCAAGCCCCAAAAGGACAGAATTTCTGTTTTTGATGTAGGGAGTGATTTGGGCAGATATAAGGGGCTTTCTATCAGTAGTTATATGTCTCTGTGTTGGTGTCAGGAGAACTCCAAGATAGGCGACCTCAGGAAGGGGAAGTTGAGCCTTAATAGGGGATACGAGATAGCCCCAATCAGCTAGGAAGTTGGAGTTGTACTGTATATCACTGACAGTGTATGAGTGAGGGGCTACAAAGGAGAAGATCATCTATCTACGTACTGGAGGATAGAGTTTGGGGCAAGATTGAGGGAGGTTAAGTCTGAGGCCAGGGCTTGGCCAAAGAAAGGAGGACGATCATGAAATCCTTGGGGAAGGACCATCCCTGTTAATTGTTGGGAGTGATGAGTGTCTGGATCTGTCCAGGCAAAAGCGAAATAATCTTGAGAGTCTGGGGGTAAAGGATGGTGAAAAATGCATCCTTGAGGTCAAGGACGGTGAAAAAGGTAGTAGAAGGGGAAAGAAGGGAAAGAAGGGTATAGGGATTGGGGACTACTGGGAGAAAGGGGCCAACAGCACCACTAAGAAGTCTCAAGTCTTGACCCTGGTGGTAGGAGCCATTTGCTTTTTAATAGGCAGGATAGACGTGTTATAAGGAAGGTGAGCAGGGTGCAAGAGACCCTGACGCAGCAGCTTAGAGATGATGGGTTTTAACCCCTGTTGATGTATCTGGGAAATAGGGCATTGATTGGGAAACTTTGCTGGGTCTTTTAGAAGAACATAAACAGCACTATGGTGGGAGGCGATGGAGAGGTGATCAGTCTCCCAGACTGTAGCGTTTATGGAGGAGGAGGGTAATGGGGAGGCGAGCAAATAGCAGGTTCAAGCAGCAGCAGCCTGGCCAGGTCGGGAGAAAGGTTTGGAACAGTGAGGAAAGCCTTGAATCTGGAGAGCAGATCCCTTCCAAGGATTGGAGTACTTTGGGAGTGTGAGGAAAGAATTAGAGAAGGGGCTTTTTGAAGTGTGCAAGGCAGAGGCTCAGTAAGCTGTGGTGCAGACACTAAACCGTCAGCCCCCACAACTGAGACCTGAACTCCGGAATAAGCAGGCGTGGCAGAACAGTGGCCCCCCTGTCGATAAGCAAAGAGATCGGCTTACCTGCCACTGTGAGAGTCACCCTGGGCTCCACAGAGGTGACAAGTGTGGACCTGGGAACCTGGGCCCCTTCAGTCTTCAGCAGTGAATCCGAGGAGGCTGGGTCCAAGGACTCCTGCTCGGGACCGGGAGGGGATGTCTGGACCCCTAGAGGGGGATTAGGGCAGTCTACCTTACAGTGTCCCTTATGCCACAATTAGGACATGGACCCGAGGGGGCCTGGGCTTTGGGCACGGGCAGGCCCAGTGCCCTTCTTACCGCACTTGTGATTCCTAGAAAGGCCTAGATGACGTCTTTTCTCTGTCAGAGGATTGAGGTTTGTAGCCATGTAAAGCAGTGGCTAAGAGATAATAGCCTGATCTCTTTAAGTCTTTTCTAGTTTTGCCTCTTCTTCCCAGTTATTGAAAATTTCAAAAGTAAATTTAAAAGATCTCATTGAGAGGTTTGAGGCCTTCCTCAGCCTTTTTTTTTTTTTTTTTTTTTAGCTTTTTTGAATGTCTGGGGACAATTGGGAAATAAAATGTGTATTCAGGATAATAGTAACTTCTGTTTAAGTTATATCTAATTTTGTATATTTTGTATAGCTTCTCTTAATCTATCTAGAAATTGTGCTGGCTTTTCCTCTGGTCTTTGAGTTATTTCTCTGAGTTTATCAAAGTTAACAGCTTTATGTCCTGCTTTTTGGAGGCCTACAATAAGACAAGTCACCATGTGATAACGGGCTGTTCGTCCTGGTAGTCCCAAACAGGGTTGTCCCTGGGAATGGCAGCTGAGCCTACAGGCTTAGTATCATCAGTTTGATGTATTTCCTGAGAGGCTTGCCAGACTCATTTCTTCTCTTCTAGGAGGAGGGCAGAGGAGAGTAGAATGTAAATATCATGCCAGATCAAGTCATAAGACTGGTGAGGTTTTTAAATTCTTTTAAATAAGTGTCAGGGACAGAGGAAAAAGAGCCAAGATGTTTTTCAGTTTGAGATAAATCAGAGAAGGAGAATGGGACGTGTACCCAAACAATGCCTCTATATCAGCCACCTCTCAAGAGAAGGAGGGGAGCGGGGAGGGATTCAAGGTCCTGTTTCTTTAAGGCCATAAGGAGGGTATTTAGGGAGGTCAGGATTGATGCTTTTGACCTGTGGTGTTGCAGAAGACTCTTGAGAGTCCCTTGGACTGCAGGGAGATCCAACCAGCCCATACTAAAGGAGATCAGTCCTGAGTGTTCATTGGAAGGACTGATGCTGAAGCTGAAACTCCAATATTTTGGCCACCTGATGTGAACAGCTGACTCGTCTGAAAAGACCCTGATGCTGGGAAAGATTGAAGACAGGAGGAGAAGGGGACAACAGAGGATGAGATGGTTGGATGGCATCACCGACTCAATAGACATGAGTTTGAGTGAACTCCGGGAGTTGGTGATGGACAGGGAGGCCTGGCGTGCTGCAGTCCATGGGGTCGCAGAGAGCTGGACACGACTGAACTGACTGACTGCTGAAGTGGACAGGGCCTTGAGACTCTGGTAGTAGCGGGTGGAGCCGAAGCCCCAGAGCCCCTTTCGGACACAGGCATGGGGGAGGGTCGGAAGCAGCGGCAGCCTGGGGGCGGGGTGGGGGGGATGTAAGGCGAGGGTTTAGGACCAGGTCTGCTGTGAAAAGATTAGAGGCGACTGGAGGTGCACTGTGGTCAGAAGGGCCAAAAGAAGAGGAGGGAACATCCAAACAGGGACCAGGAGACACAGTACTGGGGATGTGGCCCAGAGTGGGCTCAAAGTCTTTGAGAAGTGGAGCAGGATGCGCAGAGAGCAGGCGGGGAGCGGAGAGCAAAGAAGCCTGGACAGAAGGCACCACTGACCACCTGCAGTGCGGCGGCAGAGGTTACCCAGCTCCCGCAAAGTGCTGTGATGGAGAGCTCTGTTCTCTGGCCCCGGGACCTATTTCCAGTCGACGTTGTGGCCAGGCCGGGTTAGAGTGATGAGTGGGTCAGTCTGGCCTTATTCCTCCTTGAAACCCTACGGTTTTTAGGTTTTGGAGAAGGCAGCCTAAAGGGGTATATTTTGTTGGTTGGAACGGAGAATTTCCCATTACAGTCAAATAGGGAGGGAGGGTGAACCAGGGTGAGTGAAAACCTAGGATAAAGGCCGGAAAGAAAAGGCGGCCGCGTCCTCATGGTCTTCTTGGACAGCGACAGGTCCACCTTGAAACGGGTGCCCCCATCTCAGAGTGAGGCCAGGGCCCAAGGACCACGGGATCCTCTGCCTCGCCCCAGGGCCTCCAACCCCAGACCAGAGAAAGAGGATCCAGGGAGCAGGGCTTCACTCACCCCTGCCGCCGGGAGGTGAGAGCCAGCATGTGGACGTCAGTCCAGCAAAACAAGTGCAGGGTCCTGCCCCGGGGCTCCTCCCAGACCCTCAGTGAGGTCCAGGGGAGGGGACCACTGAAGGTGGGCCCAGGAGAGGAGCCCCCCTCCCGCGGTGGGTCTTCCCTCCCAGGTTTCGGCTCCAGAAATGTAAGGGGAGTGCAGAGAAAAAGAGAGCAAGCCGGGCAGCCAGGCAGAGAAAGGTTTATTACAGGAAGAAAGAAAGAAGGTGACTGGTTTTAGAGAGAAACCAGTGCTCTCTATACAGCCAACCCTTCTTATTCCCCTTCCATGGGAAACTGTGCCCCGGAGGGCGGCGGCCTCAGTTTATCTTTAGCCCGCGGCTGGGGTCTTGTGGTCACATAGTGGAAGGGGTCTCAGGGTCAGGTGGTCACATAGTCTTGAGAAACGGCACTAGCAGGGAAAAACAGGGCATTGCCTTAAGGAAAAAGCAGGATGCCCACAGGGCAATGTGGCCAACTGAGACTTCATCCCTTGTTTGTCAGGTCACCAGTGGGCCATATTTTAACCATATTCTGTGAGTCCCTCATGAGCCCTCATTGGCCATAGCCTTCTGCAGTCATTGCCTCTTTGAAGTGGGTGCCACCATGATCAGAGCCTAAACCAGGCAACTGCTTTACAAAAGGAAAAGCCAAGTGCCAGGACTCACACTACAGAAACCTCCACAGCTACACTGGGTGGACCTTGGGCTAGGAGTAGGCATCTATCTTAAAACTGCATTTTCAAAGTAAGAACAACGTTTACATTTAGATTGTTTGTATATTTGGGTGATTGGAAAGGGTGAACTAATGGAGATTATGTGCCTTCCCATCCCCTCACTTATATATTCATTCAGTTATTTATTAATACAAAAATATTCAGTTCAGTTCAGTTCAGTCGCTCAGTCGTGTCTGACTCTCCGCGACCCCATGAATCACAGCACGCCAGGCCTCCCTGTCCATCACCAACTCCCGGAGTTCACTCAAACTCATGTCCACAGTCTGTGATGCCATCCAGCCATCTCATTCTCCGTCGTCCCCTTCTCCTCCCGCCCCCAACCTTTCCCAGCATCAGAGTCTTTTCCAGTGAGTCAACTCGTCGCATGAGGTGGCCAAAGTATTGCAGTTTCAGCTTTAGCATCAGTCCCTCCAATGAACATCCAGGATTGATCTCCTTTAGAATGGACTGGTTGGATCTCCTTGCAGTATAAGGGACTCTCAAGAGTCTTCTCCAACAGCACATTTCAAAAGCATCGATTCTTCGTGTTTAATATGTGCCAGACTCTGATAGAAAAGTGAACAAGACAAGTGATTGCCTGGAAGCTGATCATAAATTAACACATAATATAAGGACAAATGATGACTGTTATAAGTAAAAATAAATCAAGGTAAGGAGATTGCTGGTAAAGAGAATTTCGGAAAACATTAGAATAAATTAAGAAGGGGTCCTCTGCGATGTGACATTTGAAAACAGAAGGAAGTAAGGAAGCAAATCACACGAAGAGAGGGAAGGGAATTCCAGGCAGAGGGAACCACCACCCATGCGGAGACTCTGAGGTAGGAACTGTTGGGGGAAACACTGACTTGAAACGACCAGGCACCATAATAACCATTTGCGTGAGTTATTTTACGACGGAGGTCCTGGTAAGGAACACAGAATAACAAGCCAAAACAAGGGAAGAATTCAGGGAAGGTCAAAAGGAGACACCACGTGTCTTCCCAGCCTCCCAGAATCCTCCTCACTGGAGTGCGAGCAGCACCAGGAAGGACCTGGGTCAGAACGACTGACCAGAGACGACCCGGAAACGAATCCCGTCACCATAAACCCGAGACTGCGAGTCACGGGGCGGAGTGCTCCTCCCGGCTTCCCGTACCCTTCTGGCGCCCTCCCCAGTGAAATCTCTTTCTTTGTCAGTGGGTGCGTCTCCTCAGACAGTTCATTTCTGAGTGTTAGACAGGAGCCCACTCGTGGGCCCCGGAAGGGATCCCACTTCCCGGAACAGAACCATGCCGGCATACCTGAGAACTAAGAAGTCAGTGCGGCTGGAGCAGAGCAAACCAGGAGAGGAGTAGAAGAGATGTGGCAGGGGAACAAGCAAGAGCCCGTCTTGTAGGATCTTCTGAGGAAAGAAACGGGGCTACGTTTAGTTCCTGACTGTCTCGGGCAGCCACTGAGAATGTTTGAACAGGCGAAGGACATGAGCTCTCTTAAGCTTTCAGATGAATCACCATGGCTGAATCTCAAAAACATAAGTTTGAAAAATGAAGTAATTCATAGAAGAATGATTAAGTCCAAAACAAACAATACTAATTGATCTATTATTTAGGGATACTTTATTTAACAAAATAAAAAGCAAAGATGATTAGCGCAAAATTCAGTTTACCTCTGAGGGGAGACAGGGAAATGCAATTTGGGAAGAAATATAGGGGATGTCTAGAATGCTGGTAAATTCTATTTCTTAAGCTAGAGGGTGACTAGGGGTGTTCATTTTATGATTATTCGTTAAATCATATATGCTGTCTTGCATATGATAAAAACCTGTATGATAGGTTTCATAATAATAAATGTTTTTAGTGTTTCGGCTATGGTAGCAAATGAATCAGGTCCCACTGCTCACTTTTTACAAAATCAATTACATCCTCACAAATGGCAGAAGGGAAAATGACTTTAATCAGAATGCTGGCACCTGGGGAGATGGAGGAGTGGACTCACTGCTTCCCGAAAACCACTTGTGAAGGCTCTATTCAGCCATGAAAATTTTTAAAGGGGAAAAGGGAAGTCGCCTCAGGTCATCACTGGAATTGGAGAGGGTCAGAGTTGTCACCACCCACTGTGTGCAGGACTATCCACTCCTCGTGGTCGTCCTTTAGGTATTATCTTGTTCACCCAGTTTGTTGGAGAGATTATTGGAGGGGAAGCCAGAGAAAACATCTGGTCATCTGTTAATTACTAATTCTTCATTTCCACTCTGTTGATCTTACAGAAAGAGCCAGCAAGTTAGACAAGGTATTGTGTGATGAAAAGTTTTGAAAACTGCTTGGGCCAGAGAAGAGTAGAGCATGGTTTCCAAGTTAGTTCCAACGTAGCTTCATGCTCAAGTGACAAGAAAACAGGCTTCCTGCTGAGGGTGGTTTCCTGCAAAGAGCTGCGTACAGCTTGATTGACCCTAGGAAAGCAAGCTTGATGCAAATGTTGACCTCACACAAATAGACTGCTGGATGTTTCTCCAGCAGAGATTGGTTTATTTAGACTCAGTAGGCAATTTCAGTTCAGGGTCTGCAACCATGGAGGGCCATGTGCAAACTGCCTTACAGCCAGGGAAGAAGTCTTTTAGAGAGAGGAAAAAGAAGTTGGAAGGGCTCTAGTAAACCTTGGTTTAGTCTATTGCTTTTCACTGGTGGAGTCATTGCCAGGAAAGAGTCTTCTTCCTGTAGAGCTCTGAGATGGTCACAGGGCAAGACAGTTCCACCTTCTAGTCTCCTAGTTCTACTTATTTATTGAGGTTTCAGCTTACAAATTTTTTACATAGAAAGATTCATGATAAGGCTATTTTAAAAATCCAAATGAAAATTGGTGGTGTGAAATAGAGCATTTCCTGCCATATCAATAAACAAGGAATCACAGCCATCTGTGATTCCATCCCTCCAAATGTGAATTTCTGAGCCCAGGAAGAACAGTGCCTGCTATCTGGCAGCCCTCAAGCTGCCACCACAAGCTGCCGCCACTCCCTACAGTGAGCAAGGAACTAAGGATGTGAAAAACCAAATCGCAAGAGGCTGGCCCCAGGTAGCTGAGATGCTTATGAAAGGAATGATTTCAGTAAACCCAGATTCTTGCATCTTCCCTAAATTCCTTAACTTGAGATATCTGGTTTTCCTTAATTAACAATAATCTTTTGATGTTCAAACTTCTTGCCCCTTGCTGCATACTTAACTATGTGACCCGACTGCTCCCCCCCACCTCCTTGGAGCGGTTTTCTCAGGTTTTCTCTTGAGAAGCTGTCTCCCAGGCTTGAATCCTAAGAATTTCCACCAGATAAAACATAACTCTCAACTTCTAGGTTTTGACTACTTTTTAAGTTGACAGTGGTATGGACTAGTGTGATTGCAGTTAGTGAAAAGGGAGCAGATGTGAGCTGAGCAGATTTTGAGAGTTGAAACTAATAGGAATTGCATACACATTGGATATATGGTGTGAACCCCCACAAAAATGGGGGGAATGGGGCAAGACTTACCTAAGAGCAGATGGAGGCAGGACTGATGGGAAGGCAGGAAAGCTGATCTCTCCAGACCCTACTGGCCCTGAAGTACCTGTACTTTCTTCAAGGAAAGCCTTGGTAATGCTTATCAGGAGCTAGAAAAGGTTAGAATCTCCAAGCCCCGTTATCTACAGGAGCATCTCAGGACATTGCCTCCAGGATCCTTAGGAACAGTGTGACTCTGCTCCCTCTGGAAGAAGAGTTTGGCTCTGATGGCTCCTTCCAGAGGCATTGGAGTGAAAACAGAAGAGAGAAATGAAGATTTGGGAGCCGGAGGTCAAAAAAGAACCGCTTGCTATATCTCTAACAAGTAATTCATGAGGGAACTGGGCTTTCGGGCAGTAAAAACAGGCAATAAAAGCAGAGAAAATGAACGAAGAGGTAAAAACCAAAGCAAATCCCTCCAAACCAGCACAACTAAACCACATCGGGAGGAACAGGGAGGCAACATCAGGAGAAAGTCCACCTCACCTTGGAGAGCTACTCAGTCAAGTTCAAAGCCACTCTGAGCAGGTCTGCTCAAGGGCACCCCGACTTCCCCGTGGTCTGCAGAGCAGACCTACTGGTCTGTCTGGTGCAGAGGGAGCCAGATGAGGTCAGAGAGGGTCCTTGTCAGCCCTCCATCTCCCTGCTCCTGCCCAGCTCCTCTTAAGACAGGAAGCACCTTCAGCACTGAAGCTCCTCTGCCTTGCCTGAGGCAGCCAGGTAGAACCATAGACCACGACCCCGAGGGCTGGGTGATGCTGGAGCCCTAATTTAAAACCAAAAACAACCTAGGTTCTTTGTTTTTAAAAATCGTGTATGCATGTGAGGACTGAGATTTTCAAATTCTTTCCCCATCCTTCCCCCTTCCTAGACCTGAATCACACTAAAATCATAACAGCAACAATCCCAATGCTAACCTCCCCTCCTTACCTACCATTTACTGATCATTGTTGATGTGCCAGGCACAGTGTTAAGTAATTTCATCACGTGAACTCATTTTGGAATTAGAGCAACCTTGTGAGATCTGTATTATTATCTTCATTTCACTGATAATAGTGCTAGCCCACATTTACCCAAATCTTTACATCTTCCAGGCACTGTAAATAACATATATTATGTTATCATAGGGACAGTATTATTTTCATCCCTAGATCACAAAGGAGAAAACACACTCAGAGAAGAGAAGTAACTCATCTGAGATTTTACAACCAGGAGAGTTGTCTGCTATCTTGGATAGGGTTCCCCAGAAAGGCTCACATCCTGGGATTCCTCAGCTACTGCAGGCCAAAATTAAGGTACCTGGGAGGCCTCTCCACTGGCATTTTTACCAACAACTTTAATGAGATATAATTCACATACCATCCAATTCACCCATTTAAAGTGTAGGATTCAAAGGCTCTCAGCAGATCCACAGAGTTGTGCAACCATTACTACAGTCAACTTCAGAACATTTGCAACAAAAAAAAATTACATCACCCCAAAAGAAAACATTCAACTTTCATCATGATCCACTCCCCAACCCTTGAATCCCCACAGGTGTAGGCAACAGTTAATCAACCTCCTTTTTCTGTGAATTTGCATTTTCTGGACATTTTATATAAATGAAATCATAGAATATATGACTTTTGGTGAATGACTTCTTTTACTTAGCACGTTTATTTTCAAAGTTCATTCTTGTAAGTATCATACTTCAGTAATTCATTCTTTTTTTATTTCCAAGTAATAGTCTACATCATAGGGTTATACAGTTGTCACTTGGTATCTGCAGGGGATTGGCTCCAGGAGCCCCCACAAAAATCCATGGATGTTCAGCTCCCTTAGCCAGCCCTCTAAGGGGTCACATCCAAGAATGCAGAGAGCCAGCTGTATCACATCGTATTTACCCATTCATCATTTGATAGACATATGGATTGTTTCCATCTTGGGGCTCTTATGAATAATGCTGCTATGAACACCCATGAAAAAGATTTTGTGTGGGTGTAAGTTTTCATTTCTTCTTGGTACTCTTCACAGGCCCTTGAGATCATGTTAAAGACTGACATTTGAAAATAAACTTTAAATGCTGTCCAGGAAAATAGAGTCGCCATGCTTACAGCTCTCTTTGCCACTAACGCTCATTACATCATGCACCAGGGTGCTGCCCTGTTGCCCACCCAAGGGAGGAATCTAAACCCATGGCCACTGGCCCAAAGTCAGCTCCTGGTTGACACTGCCTAATCAACAGAGAAGATGCCTACTGGCCATAAGCATAGGGAGACAAGGATTGACACAGAGGAGCCAAGTGGAGATGCGGCTGCAGAACCCCAGCCTTTGTGACCCAGGCACCCAGAACTAGTCACAGGCTGCTGATACAAGAAACTGCTGTCAGCTGACTTGTTTCCTTAAGCAGTAAATGGTTTCAGTTGGTTCAAAAGGCAACTATATTGAAGGATTTCCCTGGTGGTCCAGTGGCTAAGACTCAGCTTCCAAGGCAGGGGGCCTGGGTATGATCCCTGGTCAGAGAACTAGATCCCGTAAGAGCCTGCATGCCACAGTGAAGACTGGCACAGGCAAACCGAAAAAAAAAAAAAAGGCGGGGTGGCAACTTTATTCATAAGTGAGCAAACGGAGAACAAAGAAGAGCTCAGCTAAGACCCACCCTGCAGCTGTGCACGCCCTCCCAGGGCTGCAAAAGTGGTGAAGAGACAGTTCCCACCCCAGCCCCAGGGAGAAGACGACTTGGAGGCTCATGGGAGCTGCAGCCCAGACAAGCTCTTCCTTCTGGCAGCAATTAGGGGAGAACCTCAAGGTCCAGGAAAACTTCTCCACCCTCCTCTAGTTTCCACCTCATCTTTCCTATTTCCCTTCCCAGCCAGCTTCCGTGAAGGACGCCCCTAGATACAGCGACACTGCTTTATTCTTCCCTCACTCATCCTCCCCGTGCTCAAAGCACTGTGCTTCCCAATGAGGGACAACCAGGTGCCAAAGCCAGTGGCCTCTGCTCAACCTTCATCGCACTTGACCTCCTATAATGTTAGACTGTTGGCCACTTTCTTCTAGAAATTCTCTACTGTCCAAATGAGCTTTCAGCTCTATTTGAGCTTTTTGTGTTTTTGATTGCCCCTGTGATGTGCCCAAAAACCTGTCCCTGGCTCCCGTTACGTCTACCACTCCCTGCATGCTCTCTTGTGCTTTCATGACAGCCATTTCCTGCCATTCACAGACCATGAAGGAGAAGCATTAGGAATTCGGACTGCTTCCAGGAGAGGCCCTAAGTGCCAGGCCTGCCAGGCATCTCCAGGGGCACCCGCCTTCACGAGGGTCTGGCATTCAGAGACTCTCTCTGGATGGGGTCCAAGAGCTGATTAAACTTGAGATGCTGATACATGCTAGTATCAGGGAAGAAGACATTAACCCTGCTAGGTTCTTCTGACTGGCCTAAGAATTAAGTTGACATGAGACAGGTTAACAGGAGAAAATCACCTAAAAGTTTAATAACGTGTATACCTGGAAAAGACCCAGGAAAACTGAGTAACTTACCAATATTGCTGAATCTCTCACCTTAAATACCATCTTCAGCTAAAGGCCAAAGAGAATGGTGGAGATTGTGGTTTGGGACCTCAAAGAGGAGGACGGCAATTAACACGGAGGTGGCAGATAAATGTTTGCTGGGCCGGACAGAGACAATGGGGCACTGTCAGAACCACTTCACTCAGATGGCATCCCGGCCTCCTGCCCTCCTTTCCCTCAGCCCAGGAGTGACTCACAGTTGGGGGTGAGAGAGGCTCTTAATATTTCAATCCCCTGCCTTCCTGTTTTCAGTTTGATTCAGATCTTGAACTGCTTCATAGAACTGTATATTTTTTTCAATTTTTATTTTAAAAAAATTATTTTATTTCTGGCCGCTCTGGGTCTTCATTGCTGCATGTGGGCTTTCTCTAGCTGCAGTGAGGAGGGGCTGTTCTTCGTTATGGCCAAGTACAGCTTCTTGTCATGGTGGCTTCTCTTGCTGAGGAGCACAGGCTCAGGAGTTTTGGTGCATGGGCTTAGTTGCCTCACATCATATGGAATCTTCTTAGACCAGGGAGCCAAACTGTGCCCCTTGCATAGAGGGGTGGGTTCTTAACCACTGGATGACTAGGGAAGTTCCAACTGAATTTACTTTTGATGACAGACTCCTATCTAAAGGTTTTCACCTGATCATTTCACTGGTGGCTAAAAGACTTGCAAAAACCTTTTGCTCTTTCAGGGAAAATGAGAACCTAAGTTCAATGACTGATTTAAAAAAGGGAGAGAGGCAAAGTTTCCCCCACCACAACTGGCCCATATTCTTTTCAGGTGCTGAAACAGGCCCTCTCTCTAAATTCTTTTAGACATTTAGGGAGAAGAATAAAGTTTCATCTTGAGTCTTTTGGGCCTTAATTGTTTTTAACTGGAAATAATCTACATGCCAAAGAGATATTTTTGGATGACAAGTTTTGCTCCATTACACTAACAAAGCTGTATTATAAAGACTGGTATGCAAACGCAGGGCTGCTGCTGCTAAGTCACTTCAGTCGTGTCCGACTCTGTGTGACCCCATAGACGGAAGCCCACCAGGCTCCCCCGTCCCTGGGATTCTCCAGGCAAGAACACTGGAGTGGGTTGCCATTTCCTTCTCCAATGTGTGAAAGTGAAAAGTGAAAGTGAAGTCGCTCAGTCGTGTCCGACCCTTAGCGACCCCACGGACTGCAGCCTACCACGCTCCTCCATCCATGGGATTTTCTAGGCAAGAGTACTGGAGTGGCTTGCCATTGCCTTCTCCGAAACGCAGGGCATAGTATATCAATTTATGGCAAGGAAGATAATCTAGGAAGATGGTTTTTTCGCCAGCCTAATTAGGTTTTATCTCCCTGTGGTCAGACTGTCTGAGGTTGCTGCTGCTGTGTGGTTGCTAAACCATGTCTGAGTCTTGTGACTCCATGGACTATGGCCCACCAGGCTCCTCTGTCCATGGGATTTCCCAGGCAAGAATACTGGAGTGGGTTGCCATTTCCTTCTCCAGGGGATCTTCCCAACCCAGAGATCAAACCCATGTTTCCTGCATTGGCAGGCAAATTTTTTACCACTGAGCCACCTGGGAAGCCCTGCTAATATAATTCTATTACCCAGCTCCAAAACATACATATGTTTGGCGGTGGGTTCCCACACACTCAACAATTCCTAGATGCCAACAGGGTGTTCCATAATTCAATCGAGGTCTGACACTGTCAAGAGATGGCATCAGATCCCACAGGTTTTTTGATAACTCGGAAAAATCTCTAATTGTTTCTTTTTTTTTCAACTTATTATTTCTTCATTCTTATAACCTGTCAACAAACCTTTCATGTACCTACTCTATGCTAGCCACGCTAGCTGCTAAGAACATGTATATGGTGCCTACATAAGTACAAGACACGTATTTCGCCCTCAAAAGGACTCATCTAGTAGGGAAGGAGGGGCTGGGGTGAGATTCAGGCAGTGGAAATGAATGTGGCAAGGTTTGGAATTCTGTTTGGGCACAGTTCTAGAAAAGTGAATGAGCATCATATTTGTGTGAACTCTACAGAGAATTCTGTGAGGCTTGTGAATCTGTATTGGGGAGTAAATGTGCTGCAGGAGAGTATACTGCTTAGTTCTTGATGTCTTTGGAAATCCAAGTCCAAGAAGTGACCATTTTCTGGTGCTGTCTTATCCACTTAGCTTTCCTATCAGTTTAGTTCGGCAGTTCTGCTTTGATCTTAACTTTTCCCTTATGGTTGAAGTCTAAGGAAGGTCTGATTACAATTTGATTATAGTATTTTTCATAGTGTTGAATGATAGAAGATAAAACTACTTAGTGTGGTTTTAGGCACTTAGTAAGGGACTGTCCTAGTGGCTCAGACGGTAAAGAATCTGCCTGCACTTCAGGAGACGCAAGAGACACAGGTTCTATCCCAGAATTGGGAAGATCCACTGGAGAAGGGAATGGCTACGCACTCCAGTATTCTTGCTTGGAGAATTCTGTGAACAGAGGAACCTGGCTGGCTGTAGTTCATGGAGTTTCAAAGAGTTGGACATGACTGAACAACAATTTTTTTTAAGGATATTTAATTAAAGCTTGCTAAACAAACTATTGTTTGAAAATTAAAAAGCATCAAACCTGTGGACAGAAGAATAAATTAATCTTAAATCAAATAAGTCAACCAAATGTCAATAGTTCAAGGAAATTGCTTTCAGACTCCTTTGGATGTTACATTTAGGCTGTTTACATTAAAGAAGAACAACCCATGTTCCCACTTCATCTTCCTAGACTTCTGTGGCTTGACTTACTAACATGGAAATACATGTTCTTTCATTCAAGAGAAAAAGAATTGATTGGAATAATTTCAAATCTTTAAAAAATATCTCTATTTTCATTTCATGGCGTTTATGCCCTTTGTGCAAAAGCAAAGCCCATGTTTCTATTTTGCATCTAGTTACTAGTTACTGCATTTTTTAAATTTGTGTCTTGGATAACTAAAGTGAAATTAGTATTAATATTTACAATGTCTTCCTCACAGTTATTGATATATTTGTTTGCTTTATTGTTTTTTATTTGTTCAAAACACTTAAGCACAAGACATAAAAGAGATGTAACTTCTTCCTCTGTAACATCAGCAAATATGTGCTTTATTTTCTGCCTTCCTTAACTGTGCTAAGGCTAAGCTATAGATTTTGTCATTATAGAGAAAAATTTAAGACTTTGAAATTGGCAAGAGGTAACTGGATATCCTTGCAATAAAAGGTTGAAAGCCCAGGAACTATTTAATTCCATCATGAGGGACTTTAACTAGGCTATTTTATAACTCTGTGGAGATAGAAGTTAATTTGTCTCAAACTGACAGCAATGAAACAATCCTTATCTATGGGAATGTAAATTAGATGTGCACTGTTGAAATAAAATCAACTATTGCTCTATGCATATGTCGGAGGAGTTTGTAATTTCCTCGGTTCTGTCTCATCACAACAAAAATTTGAAGGGATGGACGGACGGGCCAGTGTTACAGCGCTGTGATACAGCTCAGTTTCATTTAGAAAGCAAAGGAAAATACATCCTCACGGCGCGAGGGTGGGCCAACCCAAAAGACACTAAGAGAAGAGAAGTCCCCAGCCCAGTTTTGGCTCCTCTTTTTAAATGTTTTTTCTCCTCCCCCTGAGCCTGCCCTATGTAAAGTGGGCTAGCCAGGAGGACTGTTTGTTTCACCTGAGGTTCTCACTCCAGTCCTCAGACCTTCCTTTCTTCTATTTTCATGGGCTTTTCCCTTCTTTGTCTTTTAGCCACCGCCATTCTGGACTCCTTTCTCCTATTCTAACTACCTAACACATAGAACAGTTTTTGCAAATTTCTTTCAACACTTCTTTCCTGCATTGTAATTTATGGTGTACAATAAATGTAATACAAATCTTTGTTCATTTTATATCTCTCATCAGTTTTTGAAATTATCCTTTGACATCACATTTAATTTTCACAAAATTTTAGTTAATTAGTAAGTTGTGAAATATAAATGTGAACTTTTGCCATTTTGGTCGATATAGCAAGATGTCACAAAATATTTAGAACATGAAAACAATGAGATGCAGGCTTAAATTTCAAGTAGAAACAAGTTCCTCTCACCCAAACTTCCAATTCAGTTAGCAGTAATTCACCTGGTCATTACCATGACATTGGTTACAACAGTGATTGTTGCTGTATAGTTAGTTATGTCCAACTCTTTGCAACTCCATGGACTATAGCTTGTCCGGCTCCTCTGTCCATGGGGTTTCCCAGGCAAGATTATTGGAGTAAGTTGCCATTCCCTTCTCCATACAACAGCGATGGTAACAGCCAAAGCAGACAGCGATTGTCATGGGGAACTAGAAGGTAGTTAGATAGCAAAAGGATCCATTCAGAATGAGACTGGAATTTTGGTGAATAGTTAAGTAAGTAGGACTTTGTGACAACCAAAACTCAAAACCAGCTATAAAGTAAGATTTTTTTACAGAACATTTAACAGCAAATATCAAGATGGCTTTCTAATACAGGAAGATTTATAGAACTTCAAAAAACAAAACTGAAAAAGACCAACTTGGTCCTCATCAGATTTGCAGGCTACATTCTGATAAGCTGATGCTGGCCTGTGACAAGAAGAAATATTTCCAAGAGTAGAAAATGCTGGGCCAGCTGTCAAGCAGCAATGTCCAGTGAAGAAATCTCTCCATAACACAACACTTCCCAGTCTGTGGGCCAGAGAAAGGGAACAGTACTTGTTGAATGAATGAACAAATGAATGAACCAGTGACCATCCTCAGAAGTCAGAGAGTTATGTCATGGGACCTGCAAACCACGGTGTAAAACAAGTGTTGTTTGGAAGGTTGAAGAAATATTTCTCACATATACCTGTGCTTACTAATATCTAAGGTAATTGTGATAACACAATACAGATTTACTTTAAAAGCACCACTAAATTCATTGCAGCTTTTCTCTATTCATATTTTCTTATAGATACACATGAAAAGTATGATGACTGTGATGGAAAATTTTCAGCAATGGCCACAGGACTGGAAAAGGTCAGTTTTCACTGCAATCTCAAAGAAAGGCAATGCCAAAGAATGTTCAAGCTAAAGCACAATTGCTCTCATTTCACAAGTTAACAAGGTAATGCTGAAAATCCTTCAAGCTTGGCTTCAACAGTACGTGAACTGACAAATTCCAGATGTACAAGCTGGATTTAGAAAAGGCAGAGGAACCAGAGATCAAATTGCCAATGTCCATTGGATCTTAGAGAGAGCAAGGGAATTTCAGAAAAATATCTACTTCTGCTTTATTGATTACGCTAAAGCCTTTGACTGTGTGAATCACAACAAAACTGTGGAAAAGTTTTAAAGAGATGGGAATAATTATCTGCCTCTTGAGAAACCTGTATACAGGTCAAGAAGCAACAGTTAGAAATGGACATGGAACAACAGAATGGTTCCAAATTGAGAAATGAGTATGTTAAGGCTGTATATTGCCACCCTGCTTATTTAACTAACATGCAGAGTACATCATGAGAAATCCTGGGCTGGGTGAATCACAGGCTGAAATCAAGATTACTGGGAGAAATATCAATAATCTCAGATATGCAGATGATACCACTCTGATGGCAGAAAGTGAAGAGGAGCTTAAGAACTTGATGAGGATGAAAGAGGAGAGTAAAGAAACTGGCTTAGAATTCAGCATTCAGAAAACTAAAATCATGGCATCCAGTCCCATCATTCCATGCAAATAAAAGGGGGAAAAGTAAAAACATTAGCATTTTATTTTCTTGGGCTCTAAAATCACTACAGAAGGTGACTGCAGCCACAAAATTAAAAAGCATTTGCTACTTGGAAGAAAAACTGACAATTCTAGACAGTGAATTAAAAAGCATAGACATCATTTTGCTGACAAAGGTCTGTATCGTCAAAGCTATGATTTTTCTGGTAGTCATGTGTGGATGGGAGAGTTGGACCATAAAGAAGGCTGAGGACCAAAGAACTAATGCTTTCGAATTGTATTGGAGAAGACTCTTGAGAGTTTCTTGGACTGCAAGGAGATCCAACCAGTCCATCCTAAAGGAAATCAACTCTGAATGTTCATTGGAAGGACTGTTGCTGAAGCTGAAGCTCCAATACTTTGGCCACCTGATGCAAAGAGGTGACTCATTTGAAAATACTCTGATGCTGGGAAACATTGATGGCAGGAGGAGAAGAGGGTGACATAGAATGATATGGTTGGATGATATCGCCAACTATGGACATGAATTTGAGGACAGTCAGAGATGGTGAAAGACAGGGGAGTCTGATGTGCTGCAGTCCATGGGGTCTCAAATAGTCAGACATGACTTAGCAGCTCAACAACTCTGATGGGGGGCCTCTGAAAATTTTTATTGCTTTAACTCTACTCAAGAAACTTCAGTAACATGTAGGAAAAGAATCTGAAGAAGAGTAGATACGTGTATGTGTATAACTGAATTACTTTGCTGTGCACCTGAAACTAAGACAATATTATAAATCAGCTATACCCCAATATACAATGAAATTTAAAAATAAAATATAAAAGCGGAATGTCTTGATCAAAAACGTCTGAATTATTATCCCCTTCCAATATTCCGAGTCCCACTCTTCCTCCTTTCCTTCTGGGTCTCTGATTATACAAATGTTAGATCTGTTGCTACAGATTCATAGGTCCTTGGAGTTCTGTTCATTTATTTTCTGCCCATTTTCTCTGTTTTCCAGACAGCCATTTTTCTTTCCTGTTGTCATGTTCACTGACTCTTTCCTCTGTCATATTCATTTTGTTATTGAGTCTGTCCAGTGAGGACTCATTTTTTATGTTTATTTATGGAGGGCTTTTTAAAATGTTCGTTATTATATATTTTTTTCCATTCTGAGACTTCCATTTTATTCTCCTCAAATATTTCATTTATATGCTTAGACTTTCTATTTTATCTTTTGTTTCAAGAATGGTATTAGATGCCCATTTTATAGTGACTGCTTTAAAATCCTTGTCAGTTAATGCCAGCATCTGTGTCATCACAGCATCCATGGATTGTATTTTCTTGTTCATGTAGAGATGATCCTTGTTATAAGTGACTTTTTGGATGTATTCTAGCGTCTGAGTATTACGTTGTGAGATCCTGGACCCTATTCCTCTCTTCTGCAGGCAGTCACCCAGTGAAGGTATAGTGTACAGGCTGACGTGAAAGTGGAAGTTCCACTCCCTTTTGACCACATTGATGCCTCCTGGTAAAACTGGAGCATTTACCAACACTGCCTCGTTGGCAGTGTTAGTTTAGTGAGGGTATAAGTTCTGTTCATCTCTGGGCTTCCATGATGCACGACAAGGCACAATGGATCAAGAGTGCCAACTATATAAATCGCAGCAAGAGCTTTTTTGATCCACCTCCTAGAGTAATATAAAGAAAAAGAAGCAAACAGGACCTAATTAAACTTAAAAGTTTCTGCACAGCAAAGGAAACCATCAACAAAACAAAAAACAACCCACAGAATGGGAGAAAATATTTGCAAATAGCACAACTGACAGGAATTAATCTCCAAAATATACAAACAGCTCATGCAGATCTATGCCAAGAACCAAAAAAAAAAAAAAAAACCAATCAAAAAATATGCAGAAGATCTAAATAGTTTTCCAAAGAAGAAATAGAAATGGCCAAGGACATGTGAAAAGATACTCAACATCAGTAATTATTAGAGAAACACAAATCAAAACTGCAATGATGCATCATAACACACTGGTCAATTCAGTTCAGTTCAGTCACTCAATTGTGTTCGACTCTTTGCGGCCCTGTGGACCACAGCACATCAGGCCTCTCTGTCCATTACCAACTCCCGGAGTTCACTCAAATTCGTGTCCATTGAGTCGGTAATGCCATCCAACCATCTTATCCTCTGTCATCCCCTTCTCCTCCTGCCTTCAATCTTTCCCAGCATGAGGGTCTTTTCCAAGGAGTCAGTTCTTTGCACCAGGTGACCAAAGTATTAGAGTTTCAGCTTCAGGATAAGTCTTTCCAATGAACATTCAGGACTTATCTCCTTTAGGATGGACTATCTCCTTGCTGTCCAAGGGACCCTCAAGAGTCTTCTCCAACACCACAGTTCAAAAGCATCAATTCTTCACTGCTCAGCTTTCTTTATAGTCCAACTCTCACATTCATACATGACCACTGGAAAAACGATAGCCTTGACTAGACGGACCTTTGTTGGCAAAGAAATGTCTCTGCTTTTTAATATGCTGTCTAGGTTGGTCATAGCTTTTCTTCCAAGGAGCAAGCGTCTTTTAATTTCATGGCTGCAGTCAGCATCTGCAGTGATTTTGGAGTCACCCAAAATAAAGTTTGTTACTGTTTCCATTGTTTCCCCATCTATTTGCCATGAAATGATAGAACCAGATGCCATGAGCTTAGTTTTCTTAATGCTGAGTTTTAAGTCAACTTTTTCACTCTCCTCTTTCACTTTCATCAAGAGGCTCTTTAGTTCTTCTTCACTTTCTGCCATAAGGATGGTGTCATCTGCATATCTGAGGTTATTGATATTTCTCCAAGCAATCCTGATTCCAGCTTGCGCTTCATCCAGCCCAGCAATTCTCATGATGTACTCTACATATAAGTTAAATAAGCAGGGTGACAATATACAGCCTTGATGTACTCCTTTCCCAATCTGGAACGCCTGTTGTTCCATATCCAGTTCTAACTGTTGCTTCTCGATGTGCATACAGATTTCTCAGGAGACAGGTCAGGTGGTCTGGTATTCCCATCTCTTGAAGAATTTTCCAGTTTGTTGTGATCTACACAGTCAAAGGCTTTGGCATAGTCAGTAAAGCAGATATAGATGATTTTCCTGGAACTCTCTCGTTTTTTTCATGGTCCAACGGCTGTTGGCACTTTGATCTCTGGTTCCTCTGACTTTTCTAAATCCAGTTTGCACATCTGGAATTCAGGGTTCATGTACTGTTGAAGCCTGGCTTGGACAATTTGGGGCATTACTTTGCTATTTCAAGTGAAATGAGTTCAATTGTGCGGTAGTCTGAGCATTGTTTGGCATTGCCTTTCTTTGGGATTGGAATGAAAACTGACATTTCCAGTCCTGTGGCCACTGCTGAGTTTTCCAAATTTTCTGGAATGTTGAGTGCAACACTTTCACAGCATCATCTTTTAGGATTTGAAATAGCTCAACTGGAATTCCATCACCTCCGCTAGCTTTGTTCATAGTGATGCTGCCTAAGGCCCACTTGACTTCACATTCCAGGATGTCTGGCTCTAGGTGAGTGATCACATCATCATGATTATCTGGGTCGTGAAGATCTTTTTTGTACAGTTCTTCTGTGTATTCTTGCCACCTCTTCTGCTTCTGTTAGGTCCATACCATTTCTGTCCTTTATCGAGCCCATCTTTGCATGAAATGTTCCCTTGGAATCTCTAATTTTCTTGAAGAGATCTCTAGTCTTTCCCATTCTATTGTTTCCCTCTATTTCTTTGCATTGATCACTGAGGAAGGCTTTCTTATCTCTCTTTGCTATTCTTTGGAACTCTGCATTCAGACGGGTATATCTTTCCTTTTCTCCTTTGCCTTTTGCTTCTCTTCTCTTCATAGCTATTTGTAAGGCCTCCTCAAACAACCATTTTGCCTTTTCACATTTCTTTTTCTTGGGAATGGGCTTGATCAGTGCTTCCTGTACAATGTCACGAACATCTGTCCTTAGTTCTTCAGGCACTCTTTCTATCAGATCTAATCCCTTGTATCTATTTGTTACTTCCTATGTATGATCGAGAGAAGGCAATGGCAAGCCACTCCAGTACTCTTGCCTAGAAAATCCCATGGATGGAGGAGCCTGGTGGGCTGCAGTCCGTGGGGTCGCTAAGGGTCGGACACGACTGAGCGATTTCACTTTCACTTTTCACTTTCACACATTGGAGAAGGAAACGGAAACCCACTCCAGTGTTCTTGCCTGGAGAATCCCAGGGAAGGGGGAGCCTGGTGGGCTTCCATCTATGGGGTCACACAGAGTTGGACACGACTGAAGTGACTTAGCAGCAGCATGTATAATCGAAAGGGATTTGATTTAGGTCATACCCGAATGGTCTAGTGGTTTTCCCTACTTTCTTCAATTTAAGTCTGAATTTGGCAATAAGGAGTTTATGATCTGAGCCACAGTCAGCTCCCGGTCTTGTTTTTGCTGACTGTATAGAGCTTTCTCTATCTTTGGCTGCTGATTTCAGTAATGGTCAGTGTCAAAAATTTATGAAAAATAAATGCTAGAGAGGGTGTGGAGAAATGGGAACCCTCTTACACTGTTGGTGGGAATGTATGGACAGTAGGGAGGTTCCTTAAAAAACTAAGAACTACCATATGATCCAGCAGTCCCACTCTTGGGCATATATCTGGAGAATACAATAATCCAAAAAGGATATATGCACCTCAGTGTTCATTGTAGCACTATTTACAATAGCCAAGACATGGAAGAAACCTAAATGTCCATTGACAGAGGAAAAGATAAAGAAGATGTGATATATATATATATATATATATATAGTGTAATATTAGCCCATATAAAATTATAAAATAACGCCATTTGCAGCAACATAGATGGACCTAGGGATTATCATACTAAATGAAGTAAGTCACACAGAGAAAGACAAATATCATAATATCACCCATATGTGGAATCAAATATTAAAAATATGCAAATGGACTTACTTACAAAGCAGAAGCAGGCTTACAAATATAAAAAACAAGCTTATGCTTACTAAAGGGAAAATATGGAGGGAGGGATAAAAGAAGAGCTTGGGATAAACACTTGTACATTAGTATATATAATATAAATTCTCAGAAAAGGCTTACTGTATAGCCCAGGGAAAGCCATTCAATATTCTATGATAACCTAGATGAGAAAATAATCTAAAATAGAATGAATATATGTACATGTATAACTGAATCACTTTGCTGTATACCTGAAACTAACACAACATTGTTAATCAATTATATTTCAATAAAATAAAGTATGTATTTATTTACAATATTGTAATGGTTTTGCCATACATTGACATGAATCCACCATGGGTGTACATATGTTCCCCATCTTGAACTCCCCTCCCACCTCCCTCCCCATCCCATCCCTCTGGTTCATCCCAGTGCACCAGCCCCGAGCATCCTGTATCATGCGTCGAACCTGGACTGGTGATTCGTTTCACATACGATAATATGCATGTTACAATGCCATTTTCCCAAATCATCCCACCCTCACCCTCTCCCACAGAGTCCAAAAGACTGTCCTATACATCTGTGTCTCTTTTGCTGTCTCATATACAGGGTTATTGTTACCATCTTTCTAATTTCCGTATATATGCATTAGTATACTGTACTGGTGTTTTTCTTTCTGGCTTACTTCACTCTGTATAATAGGCTCCAGCTTCATCCACCTCATTAGAACTGATTCAAATGTATTCTTTTTAATGGCTGAGTAATACTCCATTGTGTATATGTACTAAAGCTTTCTTATCCATTCATCTGCAGATGGACATCTAGGTTGCTTCCATGTCCTGGCTATTATCAACAGTGCTGCAGTGAACATTGGAGTACATGTGTCTCTTTCAATTCTGGTTTCCTCGGTGTGTATGCCCAGGAGTGCGATTGCTGGATTGTATGGCAGTTCTATTTCCATTTTTTTAAGGAATCTCCACACTGTTCTCCATAGTGGCTGTACTAGTTTTCATTCCCACCAACAGTGTAAGAGGGTTCCCTTCTCTCCACACCCTCTCCAGCATCTATTGCATGTAGACTTTTGGATAGCAGCCATTCTGACTGGTGTGAAATGGTAAAATAAAATAAAGTATTTAAAAAAAGAGTGCCAACTAGCACCACATCACCTGCCTTGTTCAGCTTCCCCTGAGAGCGTGTTGGGTTGGATCCCACAAGGGATCCTACAAGGCCTGGACTTGCTCAACTTCACAATCAAAGAAAAGAACCCAGAGACAGCAACAGAAACCTCAGTGGTTTAACGGATGGGGGACTTCACACATCTGAAGCAATGTCCTGGAGCTCAAGACTCTTTCATTTGCTGCTGACTCTCCTGCAGTTCTCTTTACGACAATTCCTTTACTCCCTTTGTACCTCTCGACTGTTTTTCAAAGGGGTCTGATGGCGAGGACAGCCCAGTGTGTGCCTGGTCCACCATCATGAAATGAAGCTCTTGTGCTTAACATAAGATCAACACTTGGGAGATCCTCCCTCAATGTCTGTGAAACTGAATTCAGTTAAATCCATAGTGCTGGGATTTCGGCAATTAAAACATGTTTATTGTACAACTTTTCAAGTTTCTTTGTGTTTACATTTGGGTGTCAGATGGTTTGCTTTTATATCTCTAAACTTAAATAATAAATTTATTCTTTAGAAGTTTTCATTTAATTTTTTTTAATTTATTTATTTTAATTGGAGTCTAATTACTTTATATTATTGTATTGGTTTTGCCATACACTGACATGAATCTGCCTCGGGTGTACATATGTTCCCCATCTTGAACCCCCCTCCCAGCTCCCTACCCGTATCATCCCTCTGGGTCATCCCAGTGCACCAGCCCCGAGCATCCTGTATCATGCATCGAACTTGGACTGGCGATTCGTTTCACATATGATAATATACATGTTTCAATGCCATTCTCCCGAATCATCCCACCCTCGTCCTCTCCCACAGAGTCCAAAAGACTGTTCTATACATCTCTGTCTCTTTTGCTTCTTGTATACAGGGTTATCGTTATCATCTTTCTAAATTCCATATATATGCGTTAATATACTGTATTGGTATTTTTCTTTCTGGCTTACTTCACTCTGTATAATAGCCTCCAGTTTCATCCACCTCATTAGAAATGATTCAAATGTATTCTTTTTAATTGCTGAGAAATACTACATTGTGTAAATGTACCATAGCTTTCTTATCCATTCATCTGCAGATGGACATCTAGGGTGCTTCCATGTCCTGGTTATTATAAACAGTGCTGCGATGAACACTGGAGTACATGTGTCTCTTTCAATTCTGGTTTCCTCGGTGTGTATGCCCAGCAGTGTGATTGGTGGGTTGTATGGCAGTTCTATTTCCAGTCTTTTGAGGAATCTCCACACTGTTCTCCATAGTGGTTGTACTAGTTTGCATTCCCACCAACAGTGTAAGAGTTCCCTTTTCTCCACACCCTCTCCAGCATTTATTGCTTGTAATAGAAAGAGAAATTAAGGAAACAATTCCATTCACCGTTGCAACAAAAAGAGTAAAATACTTAGGAATATATCTACCTAAAGAAACAAAAGACCTATATATAGAAAACTATCAAACACTGGTGAAAGAAATCAGAGAGGATACTAATAGATGGAGAAATATACCGTGTTCATGGATTGGAAGAATAAATATTGTGAAAATGAATATATTACCCAAAGTAATTTATAAGTTCAATGCAATCCCTATCAAGCTACCAACAGTGTTTTTCACAGAGCTAGAACAAATAATTTCACAATTTGTATGGAAATACAAAAAATCTCAAATAGCCAAAGCAATCTTGAGAAAGAAGAATGGAACTGGGGGAATCAACCTGCCGGACTTCAGGCTCTACTACAAAGCCATAGTCATCAAGACAGTATGGTACTGGCATAAAGACAGAAATATAGATCAATGGAACAAAATAGAAAGCCCAAAGATAAATCCATGCACCTATGGACACCTTATCTTTGACAAAGGAGGCAAGAATATTCAATGGAGAAAAGACAATCTCTTTACAAGTGGTGCTGGGAAAACTGGTCAACTACTTGTAAAAGAATGAAACTAGAACACTCCCTAACACCATACACAAAAATAAACTCAAAATGGACTAAAGATCTAAATGTAAGACCGGAAACTATAAAACTCCTAGAGGAGAACATAGGCAAAACACTCTCCAACATAAATCACAGCAGGATCCTCCATGACCCACCTCCCAGAATATTGGAAATAAAAGCAAAAATAAACGAATGGGACCTAATTAAAATTAAAAGCTTCTGCACAACAAAGGAAACTATAATCAAGGTGAAAAGACAGCCTTCAGAATGGGACAAAATAATAGTAAATGAAGCAACTGACAAAGGATTAATCTCAAAAATATACAAGCAACTCCTGCAGCTCAATCCAGAAAAATAAACGACCCAATCAAAAAATGGGCCAAAGAACTAGACAGACATTTCTCCAAAGAAGACATACAGATGGCTAACAAACACATGAAAAGATGTTTAACGTCACTCATAATCAGAGAAATGCAAATCAAAACCACAATGTGGTACCATTTCATGCCAGTCAGAATGGCTGCTATCATTTAATTTTTTAAATGAAATTTATTAAAAAAAATTTTCAGAATAATTTTATGACATATGAGTAATACACATTCATCTGCACTACATGTATGTATGATGTCTGTATATGTGTGTCCAGCATACTTTAGTTATATTGAATTAACATTGCAATTCTTATTGCAAAGCCAACTATTCTTTGGAGGTCTTAATCAACAATATAATTTGCACTGTCAATATTAATCTAAATTTATTTATGAAATTTATACCAAAACCTTAATTTTCTAAGTAACCCTCAAATTCAAATTTGGAATTGTTTGGTCTTGCTTTATTAAAACCAAAGAGATTTTAGACATGTTTTCAGGGATCTGATTTTTGATTCAGAATTTCCTTAATAATGAAAACTCTTGAAGACTTCCAGAGTAATTTAATCAATTTCTCTTGCTACAGGCTGAAATCTAAATTTGTGCAGATGTCTCAAGAAAATGCACTCCATCTTTCAGTAAAACATTTCCATGCTTATTACACTCTTGGGAACATCTTCTTTATATCTGACCTGCTCCAATTTGAGCGTGTCTCCTTTCTTATGTCTCTTGACATTTTTAGGAAGAGTGGAACAACCTGGAAGCATTCACATAATCACCTAAAGGAGTTACTGCTTCATTGTCTGACTTTTGAAAAATGCCAAGAGCTATTCCCATTAAAGCTGAATAATGTCATAGGATGATAATTAATTTGACCTTAACTGTTCAGTGTCATTGCCCTCCACATGATGATGAAATATAATGTATCCAGTTGTCCCTTCTTATCCATGAGGGATTGATTCCAGGTCTTCACCAACTCCAATACCTAAATTCTGAGATGCTCAAGGCCCTTACAAAAATGGTCAAAGTGACATTTATGAAGTCACGTGTCCCAAAGTCTTGCTGCGCCCTATGTGAAAAATCTTTCAGTTCAGTTCAGTTCAGTTAAGTCATTCAGTCGTGTTCAACTCTGCGACTCCATGAATCGCAGCACACCAGGCCTCCCTGTCCATCACCAACTCCCGGACATTACCCAAACTCATGTCCATCGAGTCGGTGATGCCATCCAGTCATCTAATCCTCTGTTGTCCCCTTCTCCTCGTGCTCCCAATCCCTCCCAGCATCAGGGTCTCTTCTAATGAGTCAACTCTTCGCCTGAGGTGGCCAAAGTATAAGAGTTTCAGCTTCAGCATCAGTCCTTACAATGAAGACCCAGGACTGATCTCCTTTAGGATGGACTGCTTGGATCTCCTTGCAGTCCAAGGGGCTCTCAAGAGTCTTCTCCAGCACCACAGTTCAAAAGCATCAATATTCGGTGCTCAGCTTTCTTCACAGTCCAATTCTCACATCCATACATGACCACTGGAAAAAACATAGCCTTGACTAGACGGACCTTTGTTGGCAAAGTAATGTTTCTGCTTTATAATATGCTATCGAGGTTGGTGATAACTTTCCTTCCAAGGAGTAAGCATCTTTTATTTCATGGCTGGAATCACCTTCTGCAGTGATTTTGGAGCCCAAAAAATAAAGTCTGACACTGTTTCCCCTTTCCCATGAAGTGATGGGACCAGATGCCATGATCTTAGTTTTCTGAATGTTGAGTTTTAAGCCAATTTTTTCAATCTCCTCTTTCACTTTCATCAGGAGACTTTTTCTGCCATAAGGGTGGTGTCATCTGCATATCTGAGGTTATTGATATTTCTCCCAGCAATCTTGATTCCAGCTTGTGCTTCTTCCAGCCCAGCGTTCCTCATGATGTACTCTGCATAGAAGTTAAATAAGCAGGGTGACAATATACAACCTTGACACACTCCTTTTCCTATTTGGAACCAGTCTGTTGTTCCATGTACAGTTCTAACTGTTGCTTCCTGACCTGCATATAGGTTTCTCAAGAGGCAGGTCAGGTGGTCTGGTATTCCCATCTCTTTCAGAATGTTCCACAGTTTATTGTGATCCGCACAGCCAAAGGCTTTGGCATAGTCAATAAAGCAGAAATAGATGTTTTTCTGGAACTCTCTTGCTTTCTCCATGATCCAGCATTTGTTGGCAATTTGATCTCTGGTGCCTCTGCCTTTTCTAAAACCTGCTTGAACATCTGGAAGTTCACAGTTCATGAATTGTTGAAGCCTGGCTTGGAGAATTTTGAGCATGACTTTACTAGCGTGTGAGATGAGTGCAATTGTGTGGTAGTTTGAGCATTCTTTGGCAATGCCTTTCTTTGGGATTGGAATGAAAACTGACCTTTTCCAGTCCTGTGGCCACTGCTGAGTTTTCCAAATTTGCTGGCATATTGAGTGCAGCACCTTCAAAGCATCATCTTTCAGGATTTGAAATAGCTCAACTGGAATTCTGTCACCTCCACTAGCTTTGTTCGTAGTGATGCTGCCTAAGGCCCACTTGACTTCACATTCCAGGACGTCTGGCTCTAGGTGAGTGATCACACCATCGTGATTATCTGGGTCGTGAAGATCTTTTTTGTATAGTTCTTCTGTGTATTCTTGCCACCTCTTCTTAATATCTTCTGCTTCTGTAGGTCCATACCATTTCTGTCCTTTATGAAGTCCATCTTTGCATGAAATGTTCCCTTGGTATCTCTACTTTTCTTGACGAGATCTCTAGTCTTTCCCATTCTGTTGTTTTCCTCTATTTCTTTGCATTGATTGCTGAGGAAGGCTTTCTTATCTCTCCTTGCTATTCTTTGGAACTCTGCATTCAAATGGGAATATCTTTCCTCTTCTCCTTGGATGGCAAATAAATCTTGGGTGGCAGTTCTCAGCTATCATTGGCAAAGTGGGTGTCAAATGTGGTTGGAATAATTCCTATATTATTTTATTCTCTGCACTGGACTTCCATTAGTGGAGTCTAATAGCGCCACAGAGCAGCAGGTTAGAAATAAAGAGCAAGATGCCAAACCAACGGGTTAAATAGCACTATACTCAAGATATCAAGGGAGGCAAATTCTTGTGGGTGACAAGCTGATGGAAGGGAATATGAGAACTTTCATCTCTTTCTGATAGTGTCATTCTGTGCCCCCACACAGATGATGTTTACACTAAATAATAACAGCTACCGAGCTTGAAAACCACAGGCTGAAAACTGGAACCCTCCAGATCATAACTGAGGTGAACATAAAATGGTCACACAGTGACTTCTCACATTTGTTGTTTTTAAATTTGTAAGCAAATAACTAAGCTAAAAAACCTACTAAAAGGTTTTTAGTGGATACAGACAAGATGATACTAAAATTTATACGGAAAAGTCAAGGAACTATAATAGCTAAAACAATTTTGAAAATGAAGAGTAAAGTAGTAGAAATCAGCCTACCAAACGTCAACACTTATTCTACAGTTACAATGATCAGAACAGAGTGATAACAATGGAGGAATAAACTCATGGATTAGTGGAATAGAATAAAGAACTCAGAAACAGACCCAGAAATATCCCCAAACAAAGGTGCAAATTCAGTGGAGGAAAGATAGCCTTTTCATTATATAATGCTGGAGCAATTGGACATCTACAGAGGAAAATGAATCGTGACCTAAGTGTCATACGTTAAAAATTCTCTCAAAGTGAATCATGAACTTAAATGTAAAAGGTAAAAATGTAAAATTTGTTTTAAACAAAAAAGAAAATCCTTAGGATCTAGATCAAGGCAAAGAGTCCTTAGACTTGAAACCAAAAGTTTGATCTATAAAATCAAAAGTATATTAATGGGACTTTATCAAACTTAAAATCTTTGTTTTGCAAAATACCCTGTGAAAAGAATAAAATGGCAAGCTACATCCTGGGAGAAAATATTTGCAAATCACACAGGGTTAATCTGTGACTGGGTGGGTTTTGCACTCTACTGTAAAAGTTTGATTCATTTCATTGCTAACTGTTATCTCCAGACGTATGCATTCCGACTACATCAAATCACGCTTTTTACTTAACAACATGAAACTTATAACTATTTACTTAGAGTCATGTAATGATTACGTGTTTAATGTAATTGAAATTCTGGAAAATTGATTCTCAAAACAGTAAGTCTAATTACTGACTTTATCTTTTTAATGAAAAAATGATAGGGTGCTATATTCATGAGTTGTCAGTACTTCCATACCATTTTTTACCTGTTTCTCAATTCATCAAATGTTTATTGACACTGTGCTGTGTTCAGAAGGGACTGTTTTGTTTTGTTTTTTGCTGGAAAATGCAATCTTTATCACGGTTGCTCAGTCGCTCTGCCAGTAAACATATAGGTTCAGGAGAAAGGAAACGGGGATTTCTTTCAAATAGCTTGGTTTTTTGTTTATTTTTTCTAGATATACTGCTAATAGCTTTGTGAGTATCATTTTTATTGCCATATGACTGCTTTACAATGCTGTGTTAGTTTCTGCCATACAACAAAGTGAATCGGCTGCATGCATACGTATATCCCTCCCTCGTGAAGCCCCTTCCCACCCCTCTGGGTCATCACAGAGCACCGAGCCGGGCTCCCTATGCTCTGTATCAGCTCCCCACGAGCCGTCCATTGGACCCACGGTGCTGTATAGATGCCAGAGCTGCTCTCCCGGTCCATCCTGCCTCCCCTTCTCCCCGTGCCCACACGCTGTTCTCTGCGTCTGTGTCTCTCTTCCTGTCCTTCAGACAGGTTCATCTGCAGAAGGGACTTTTAAATTTCTTTCATGACCGCATTCCTTGTACGATGCATGTTTAGTTCTACCATTATTTGGGGGTTTCCTAGTGGCTCAGGAGGTAAAGAATCTGCCTGCAATGTGAGAGACCTGGGTTCAGTCTTTGCGTCGAGAAGATCCCCTGGAGAAGGGAATGGCTACCCACTCCAGTATTCTTGCCAGGAGAACCCCATGGACAGAGGAGCTAGGATGGCTACAGTCCATGGGTCACAAAGAGTTGGACACAACTGAGCAACTTTGAGAGAGAGAGCGATTATTTTGAAGAGAAAATCACATGCAAATTTCTGAAGTGGACGCACATGAAACACCATCCCATATCCCTCTCCACTGTGAAGTTTCTCCTTTTGCTTTTTTAATCTTAAAATCTGAACAGACTAGATTCCTTCCACCCTTTTTACAACAGCAATTAATCCTCAATCATCTTCTCCCTTCAGATTCCCATGTTGAGGTCTCTTGGTTCAGATCACAGTGGTAATAAGATCATTACCTCAGTTGTTTCCATCTTTCCACCCCTTAATGGTTATCTCCTTTGAGAGTGTGGCTAGAGGGAATACTCCAATACTTTGGCCACCTGATGCGAAGAACTGACTCATTGAAACAGACCTTGATGCTGGGAAAGATTGAGGGCAGGAGGAGAAGGGGATGACAGAGGATGAGATGGTGGGATGGCATCACGGACTCGATGGACATGGGTTTGGGTGGACTCCGGGAGTTGGTGATGGACAGAGAGGCCTGGTGTGCTGCGGTTCGTGGGGTCGCAGAGAGTCAGACACGACTGAGCAACTGAACTGAACTGAACTGGAGGGAAAATGTGAGAGGGAGCTTTGTGCTAAGTGTGCAGATTGTGTGCTTGTGTGCAGAGGTCAGCGCTCTGACGCTGATCACCAAGATGAAGATGAAGGGGTGTGGCCAGCTCAGTCTGAGTGCATTGCTACCAGCTTCTCAAACATCTTTACTGAGATAGCTGTTTTGGGTGTGATATATCAGTGTGTGCGTGTGTTTTCTCAGGGGTCCATACTTTAACTCCATCAAAACCCTTCAGCTCAAAATTTCTTTGCAGTGTTGTGCTTTATGTTTAAAATGTATATGCTTTTTGGATCTTAATAGCCTAATTATGTTTGGTATAAAAATAGCATTTTTTATTAATATCTCCACCTGAGACTTCCTGCGTGATTGCCAATCCCATTCCCTCGTCCCGAGCGCACAGGACGACTCCTTCCCAGCCCCTCCTGGAACTGGTAACCCAGGCTGTGGGGTGAGGATCCAGGCACTGGGAGGCAGGCAGAAGTTCCATAATGCTCTTCCAGGTCTGGCCACAGAACACCACAAAAGGTCTCTCGTGCTGGCTCTTTTTCTTTCACAGCAACCTTGGAGGTGAACGTAGCGGTGACACAAGATTCAGACAGTTGGCTATCACTGAATCCCCGCATGGAAGAGGCAGCCTCAGTGTATAGCATGTTGTGACCTGGTCAAGAAGGAGAATTTTGTTGTGATACATGACTAGTGAGGTAGGAGACGGATGGGCCCCTGGGCTGGACAGCTGGTGTTTGTCAAGTTGAATAAAATTGAAATTTGTTCTCATCCAGACACTCTAAGGACAAAGCTCATGGCAAAAGCTGAGCTCGGCTGAGGTGAAGCGATAATGTGCCCATTCCGAGGTCAAAGAAAACTTCCCAATCTGCACGTGTGAAGGAAGGGTCCTTGGGGTCAAAAGAGAGGGGATACCAGTCCATAACACACGTGGACACACCCCTACAGGCCTCAGGGCGAGAAGCCGTCTTAGCATAAAGTGGTGCACACATCTTGGGGAGAGTCCTAGGACCAGTCAGGTGGGAGGAAAGAAGCAAGGCCAAAAATAAGCACAGAACTCAAAGAACTGTCCTGTGTGAGTGACTTAAGTCACCTCTGGATGCCCGCACTCCTCATGGGTGTGTATTTCTGCCTTGTTTCAATTTTAAATAAACAAACTGTTTCTCTGTGGACTCATCCACATGTTATGCTGCGTGTCTCTAAAGTATCTAAACTTTGTAGTTGTTTTCACAGACTTTGCCTCCTTGAAACATTCTTTCATGAGTGTTCAGGGCCACTTTGCTTCTAGCCTCTAGCCCTTGGCGGTTTGGTGTCTAGGATTCTTGGTTTCCATCCAGGTTCAGTTCAGTTCAGTTCAGTTCAGTCGCTCATTTGTGTCCGACTCTTTGCGACCCCATGAATCACAGCACGCCAGGCCTCCCTGTCCATCACCAACTCCCGGAGCTCACTCAAACACATGTCCATCGAGTCGGTGATGCCATCCAGCCATCTCATTCTCTGTCGTCCCCGTCTCCTCCCACCCCCAATCCCCACGTTCAATTCCTGTGTAGAGAACTAAAATCTCTCTTCAGGACCGCTCAACTACCATCTCCACAAAATTGCTAAGACAATAGGGGTATTGTTACAGCAGCTGTTATTACTTGTCCTGACATCTTTAGAGCAATTTTTTCCTACCGGCTACACCTATTATGATGTGATTTCAATGAGTTCATGAAATTTGAAAATGGGGCTATATTGAAGGATGATAATGAGATTTAGGATCTAGGCAATTATCTCCTCTTTCTTCTTGCTGTGACAATGTTTCTAGATCTAAGACTAATACAATGTGTGGATACCAGAAATATTTGTTCTTTTACTTTTCTTTGTTCCCAAAGCTCCACGAGCTTTACTGCAGTAATCACTGAGAGAAGATGTCTAGAATACTGCACAAGATTCAAGGGCCTATTCTATACTGCACAGAATACCGTACAAGGGGCTGCTACTTGGGTTCAAATTTTGGCAAATGAATCTTTTTGTCAGGAGGAAAAATTGTTTGCATCACTTGGCAGATTTAAAGGGTTTCTGATCTACTGTCATTCTATCAGTTTATATCAATTTTTATTGAAAAATGGTGACTAATGATGCAATCCGTTTACCCTAATGTGATCAGTTCCATCACTTGTATTTTAAGAATTTCAAAAGATTCCATTATTCCCATATTAACTGTCTTCATCAAGTGCAAATCTCAGGATTTGCACCAGTTTTCAGCTGTGCTATACTGTACATCATGAGGAACGCTGGGCTGGAAGAAGCACAAGCTGGAATCAAGATTGCCAGGAGTAATATCATATATCAATAACCTCAGATATGCAGATGACACCACCCTTATGGCAGAAAGTGAAGAGGAACTCAAAGGCCTATTGATGAAAGTGAAAGAGGAGAGTGAAAAGGTTGGCTTGAAGCTCAACATTCAGAAAACAAAGATCATGGCATCTGGTCCCATCACTTCATGGGAAATAGATGGGGAAACAGTGGAAACAGTGTCAGACTTTATTTTTTTGGGCTCCAAAATCACTTCGGATGCTGATTGAGGCCATGAAATTAAAAGACACTTGCTCCTTGGAAGGAAAGTTATGACCAGCCTAGATAACATATTAAAAAGCAGAGACATTACTTTGCCAACCAAGGTCCGTCTAGTCAAGGCTATAGTTTTTCCCGTGGTCATGTATGGATGTGAGAGTTGGACTGTGAAGAAAGCTGATCGCCGAAGAATTGATGCTTTTGAACTGTGGTGTTGGAGAAGACTCTTGTGAGTCCCTTGGACTGCAAGGAAATCCAACCAGTCCATTCTAAAAGAGATCAGTCCTGGGTGTTCATTGGAAGGACTTATGCTAAAGCTGAAACTCCAATACTTTGGCCACCTCATGCGACGAGTTGACTCACTGGAAAAGAGTCTGATGCTAGGAGGGATTGGGGGTAGGAGGAGACGGGGACAGCAGAGAATGAGATGGCTGGATGGCATCACCGACTCGATGGATATGAGTTTGAGTGAACTCCGGGAGTTGGTGATGGACAGGGAGGCCTGGCGTGCGGTGGTTCATGGGGTCGCAGATAGTCGGACACGACTAAGCGACTGAACTGAACTGAACTGAACTGATGCTGTACTAAGTTGCTTCAGTTGTGTCTAACTCTTTGTGACCCCATGGACCACAGCCTGCCAGGCTCCTCTGTCCATGGGGTTTTCCAGGCAAGAATACCAGAGTGGGGTGCCATTTCATCCTCCACCAGTTTTCAGCACTTATTCCCAATTTTCCATGGTCACAAAGAGGATAAGTCACTTGGAGGCGTACTTTCATTACCGTCAGCTCTTGAGCAGCCCACAGAATTCTCTCAGCCATTCCTTCCATCAGCTATCTCTCAACAGCATTTCTCAGAAGTTTGTTATTCCCAAACCACCCTATGGTTTGCTCATTGTTCTCATGGACCATTAATTTTAAGTGAATAGAAAGAGACACGATAAGTACTTAAGTTATAAGAATGGAACGTAATATTAATGGCAAAAATAATTGTTTCATGTCTGTGGAAGAGACATGATCTCATTGCTAAGCTTTTTCACTTTTGTCTCAATAATTCAAGCATTATGCTTCTTTCCTGTCTCTCACTGTTACTAAATTTGAGGCTAAAATGACAGTTATAGATGATTGGGAATGTAAGTGCTTGATGGCTCCATCTGATAAATTTGGATATTCAAATCAAATATTGTTTGTTGTTTAGTCGCTCAGCTATGTCTGACTCTTTTGCGATCCCATGGACTATAGACCGCCAGGCTCCTCTCTCTATGGAATTTCCCAGGCAAGAATACTGGAGTGGATTGCCACTTCTCCAGGGGATTTTCCCTAACCAGGGATAGAACCCATGTCTCCTGAATTGGCAGGCGGATTCTTTAATGCTGAGCTGCCAGGGAAGCCCATTCAAGTCAAACATGGACCCAAAATTAATGGAGAGATTCAATAAGTAGTACCTTGAAAACTCTTAAGTCCACGATTATATCGAAACGTGGCAGTTTGAGTTTGCTTGAGGATAGTTGCAAAAGAATTCTCAGTCTACCCTGGTGACATTTCATTCTGTCAAGCAATTGTTTCCATTTTATTGCTGCATCTTGACGTGGCTTTTAAGCATACCCAAGATTTCACTGCCTTGTTTTCTCTAATGAGAAATAAAATCATCAAATATTGGGAACAAATCAATTTCCTAGTGACTGGAGCATTTTTACCCTGGCTTCTTTTGTCTTGTTTTAATTTGGACGCCTTATCCTCACCATGGAAAATGGGCAAAAATTTATTTCTCCTGTGGTGAGTTCAGGATTGTTAAGATAATTGAAGATATTGCTGAGATGCACTGTGCACTTGAAATTATAGAAATGGTGTTTATTTAGATTATTAATGTCATGAAGGAATGTCCCATCCCTGATTTTACAGCTTCTAGGAGCACATTTCTCTCTGCCAGCCAGCATTCCTCAGTGATGAAAAGCAGTGTTTTATATTCACCCCCCATTTCTTGGCAGAATGTGCTCAAAAAGTGGATAGTCAATAGCTGCAATTTGATGGTAGTGATAATTTTCACTATTTCCTTGAACATAAAATTGCAATCAGGAGGCTCTGTCACCACAGATTGTTAATTAACCCCTGAAAACCAAGCAGTGCATGGGTTTGCATTTAGGGACCAGTATTCTCTTCTTGTAAGAATCTGGGCCCTTGTCAGAATTGAGCATAACATATCACCAGTCTGCATAATGGTTCCAAAATAAACTTTAAATTAAAACATCTCTTCTGCTGTGGTTTGGACTTCCTGTATTACAGTATCACTAAGTCACCAAGTACTTCCTCCATGCACATCCTCCACTGGAGTGGCTGAACAGAGAAATGCTGAGGCACACTGTTTGATGAGCAACTTCTACCACTGATACTATGCCATTTCCAGCAGTGGTCTTTTCGTAAATTTTTTAAATTTGTAATTTTTATTGAGGTATAGTTGATGTACAATATTGTATACATTAAAGGTATACAATATAGTGATTCACCATTTTTAAAGCTTATACTCCATTCACAGTTGATTACAAAATATTGGCTATATTCCCCCATGTTGTACACTATGCCTTTGTAGCATATTTTATACCTAATAGTTTGTACCCCTTACTCCCCTGTCCCTATATTGCTCCGATCCCTTCCCTCTCCCGACTGGGAACCACTAGTTTGGTATCCAATTGCTGCAAGTGGCAGGATTTACTTCTTTTTTAAGGCTGAACAATATTCCATTGCATATATATATACCCCATGTCTTTTCCATTCATCTGTTGATGGACACTTAGGTTCATAGCACCATTGTAAATAATGTGTCTTTTTGAATTAGTGTTTTCATTTTTTTCAGATATAGATCCAGGAGTGGAATTGCTGGGTCATAATGGTAGTTCAGTTTTTAGTTTTTGTGGAGAAACCTCCATGCTATTTTCCAGCAGTGTTTTTTGATATAGATTTTGACTGGTCATTAATATTGGGTGGCCAGAGTTACCAGTAAACAGTAAAAAGATGACCCAGATCCATTTTTTTTCCAAGAGGAGTGTAATTTGCTGTCTCTTGTATTTTTCCAGTGTCTAAATTCGTATGTTTTATACTGAAAGGTATGACTATGGTCGCTCATTGCACAGAGCATTCTGCTTTATGTGCTAATAATACATTGGGCAAAGCCTCGTTAAACACAGTGTACTGGAGCAAGCGAATTTTCAGTTAAACCAATTCCAATTTCCAGATATCATTTCTATTCTTCTTAATTTCACTTTCATTTCTAGCTTTTCTGACACAATAATCATCTTGGCAGTCACTTTTCCCACACGGACAGGTTCTCGTTCTTGCCCTGCACTGAGGTCCATCCGTGTTGTATAGAGTGATGCACTTTGACAAGAGGTAGCTTCTCAGAAAGGACTTCCCAGGGGCTGCTAGTGGTAAAGAATCCACCTGCCAATGCAGGAGATGCAAGAGATGTGAGTTCGATCCCTGAGTCGGGAAGTTCCTCTAGAGTAGGAAGTGGCAATCCTCTCCAGTATTCTTGCCTGAAAAATTCTGTGAACAGAGGAGCCCGGTGGGCTACAATTCATGAGATCGCAAAGAGTCAAGTGCGACTGACACAGAGCACAGACAGAGCTTCTCAGAACAGCCAGAGACTATTCACCTCAGCGAAAAGATTCTAAACATCTAAATGTGTGACTCTTACCAACAGGGATCCCTTGAGCATCAAAAGTTCAGGAAAATACCCTCAGATATCAGGACTAGATATTATAGACACATATTTCTTTTTAGGCAGAAATGGACATTTTCGTTCTAGGTCATATATATATTTTTGCATGATAAATAGAAAGTATAACCTCTGATTTTTTTCCTACAAAACAATCGGCTTATATAAAGCATGAAGACATAAAGGTTTGCAAAGGAGAGTTTTCAGTCTTTTCCTTCTTAAGGACTTTACATCCATTACCAGAAGTTCCTGAATATGTGTTTAAGGCTTGATTCATTCAGCGGATGTTCTGTAAGACACCTGCTGAGCTCACATACAAAGTGAAAAAGAGTTGGCCACAGTCGTCCAATAAATACGCACAAGGCTGGAAGAGTCACTGCAAAAATATGACTTGGCCCCTGCACTCAAAGATTTTATTAAACACCAGAACTCTACTATGGGTTTTCCCTTTTTATTCTGTTAAATGAATGATTTTCCTTACCATTTATTCAACAAATATTTTTTGACCCTCTCCAATGTGCCTGATAGGCTTCTAGTATTGAACACAGTTGACAAAATTGCCTACATACTCATACACACACACACACACACACACACACACACACACACACATATGGTATGCTTATAGAACTTCCAATTTAATGGAGAGATAGACCCAGAAACTGAATTACCCCAGTGTGTAAAGTGGGATAGTAAACCTAAGATCCTTTTCTAGTGTGAAAGAAAGAGTGTACAGCTCGTTCTGGGTGGAGGAAAGGATAAACGGGAAGGCTTCCTGGTAGAAGACATGCCTAAGTTGAATCTTAAGAATAACCAGGGCTTGGCCAGGAAACAGTAGAGGAGGAAGTAGAAAGTATTTCAGCATGAAGACATGATGGGCATGCCGATGAAAACCAGCTGGTGTGTGGTGTGTTGCTGGTGCAACTGGTGCTGCTGGAACCTGGAGGCTGAGACAGGGAGGGAGGCCTTGGTCTTCACACAGCTGAGGTTAGGGAAGGAGAAAAGATTTACGGCAGGGGAGTCATAAGCTCAGTGTTTTGAGCACCTACTCTGTGCCCTAGTGGAGTGTGATGAGCTACTGAAGCTACAGAAGTATGTACGCCCCCATAGGCCCGTGATCTGAAGTTGCTTGCTTCTGCACTACCCATTTTTTCCAGCACTTTCTTGTTCCACTCAAGACCTGCTCAGCCTTGACCCACACCCAGCACACCTTTCCTCTCCACACAGTGCTGCTTGGAGGGTCAGAGTCCAGTCCTCGTCCTATAGGCCAGATCTAGATCCAGGACAGAGGATGGGGAAGTTACTCCCAAATTCCTTGCCAAGATTATGTCAGGTCTCATTTGAGAAGCATTGTATCGTCTCCTACCATGTCATCCTGTACTTCACAGCTTCAGGAAACGGTGACGACCAAAGACCTCCCTACCATTTCAAACAAATCCACCTCCATGGGGAAACTTTGAACCAAACCCATTCTTCAAAAACGGATGTACCTCTTCCAACAATTATTTCCCCTTGGGTCTGTGGACTCCTTGAAATGTGAGCTCCATCAGTCTGTTTGTAAAACTTTGAGAGAATGTGCTTATCTGTTAAGAACACTAAACTTTTTATATTTAACAAAAAACCCCAAAGTTAATTTTACAAAGTGGTCATTTTTTTTTCCTCCAACAAGTATTCCATAGGGCTTTTCATTGAATTTACATCCCTCTTATGTACCCACTCCTATCCACACCCTGTAATTTTTGTTTTTTGTCTTTATATTCCATTGTTTTTAAACAAAAGCATGTACTACTACTAAAGCTTTATAAACTCCCTGTTCCTCTCTCAAAACCCTATTTCTCTCACTGCCTTCTTTTAACTACTCACTTAAAAGCCATAAAACATAAAACCCATCTCTTTCTCTCAGCACCATGGTTTACTTCCTGCTTCTCTTCCTGTCTTGGTCCAAAAGCCTATTTTTATAGAGCTGCAGTTAAAAAATTAACTCTTTGTATTTATTCTTTACCAAATTACTAATCTTCAGTACATTAGTTGAATAATGTAACCTCTAGGCTAAAATATCACAATTGTACTGTAGGCTAAAATATCACAATTTATGATTTCCTTAGTGTTGAATATTTAGGTTGTTTTCAGCTGTTCACTATTACACATAAGACTGTCAATGTACCTTTAGGTATAGAGTCTTTCTCTTCTGATGAACTATGGTATGCCCTTTTCTTAAGTTCACAAGAGCAGAATTATTGCTGTCAAGGTATAAATACCTTTATGGTCTTTGATTTGGGGTTGGCATACTGCAAGCAAAATGTATTAGTGTTACTGTACAGTCTTGACCCTAAGAGAACGGTAAATGATGGCATGGCTGCGACACTGGCAGACTGGCCTCCCAGCGTTTACTCTGCAGGAAGTTCAGGTCACTGTCTTGAGTATGACCTTTCATTTTCAGTCAGCTTCGGATCTTATATCTCAGTGGTGCATACCAGCAGCTTCCAATGTAGAAGGTCACACGACAAGGAATTAACCTCAAAGACTGATTAAAATGTTACCGTAGAATATACTAGTGCCCTTTGCAGTTTATGACATTTGTGTCAATTAACCTTCTAAAAGACAAATATATTTTTAAAAGGCATTTGCAAGCAAAATAATATTTTATTGAAAATTCAGAAGTTACAGTACTTCTTAAGACATTTTTTCATATTATAAAGAAAAATAAGTTAAAAGAAATATAATTGACTCAAGTGCACTGATATGTAGTTTTCACTCAAACAACATCATTTCAAGAAACAAAACTCCACAGCTTAATTTATTCACGGTACAAGCATGTGTTTTCCTATTTGTTATCATGAAAACTCTAAAGGAATCATTTTCAGGGTGCTCTTTCAACACACATCTGTCTGGATCCAATTTAAATGGCGAATTTATATAAATATATAACACAGACTACTGGAATGTATATATGTGGATACATCAGAACTAGGTAACCTTGATATATAATTTTAAGAATGAGAGTGATTTGTCATTTCATTTTATCATAGGGCAATAAATAACATTTCTAAAGCATGTTTTCTTATCTCCTAGGTCAGAACCAATAACTTTGAGAATGGTGTTTAGCCTAGAGAGCACCAGTGGCATAAATAAGATTATGGTTAACCATACTGCCGAAGTGTTAGTTATTACAGTCAGCTGTTTAATGTTAGGAAGTATCTCGTTATACCTTTTAGATCAAAGTCTCTCAAATTGTTTTATGAAGGGGAGCTAACTGAGGCAAAAAGATTAAAATACTCATTTTTGTTTTTACCAAGTTACTTTCTCAACAGAAAATATTCACTGAGCCACTGGTATCAGTTAAATAATTTTATTTACTACTTCTATTAGCTCTGTTATGTATCTTCTCCATTTCAAATGAAGAAATGAGGGGCTACATATTATTAGCAAACAAATGCACTTCTCAGCTGCTGTTCTGACCTCTCTGGCATGTCAGTCCCAGAGGAGATGTCACAGGTAAGCTACAGTAAAGCATGTCCACAGCTGGACATGTCACTGATGTAGAACTTCAATTAATATCCCAATTAATATCTGTATAGCACTTTACAGTAGGGAGCTTTTCTACAACTACTACAAAAATAATGAAATTAGGCCACATTAGCACATGCATATTGCATAAAACACTTAGAAAAATGTCAAGTGCATCACACAGACAAGAGGCAGAAATCATTTCAACAGAGAATCCAGAGGACAGGATTAAAACATAACGTGGCATTTGCTAACATAGTATGTTTTTCATTTGGTAACACTATACAAATTGGTCTTTAAGAAAAACTAGGTCTTGTTTCTTCACTTGTGGAGAAACCATGCCATTCGGGGAAAAGCAGATCCTTTGATAAAAAAGAAAGAAAGATCTGAGAGCCAGTGTTTTGATAAGCTGACTCTGAAACTGGAGAAACCCTTTTGGCTGAAAAGGAACAGAGGTGACTGCCTTAGCTCTGAGGTTTTCAGAGGTGAATCAAGTTTTCCTTTCTCTTCCCCATTCCAGTAGTAGAGGTCATAAGACACCTGGTTGGCTTTCCAAAGGTGTTTTACTGTGGTGGCAGATGAAATGCTGAAGTCATTTTAGCCAGAATGCAATGGACCAAAGATACTGGATAAAAAATCTGCCAGGTGCGATCACTCTCATTTTTTCAGGTCCCCAAATAAAATCAATAGCTGGTTTGATCAAAGTATCTTCTCTAATAACATTCAGAAAATGTTATGACTCATTAAAAATAATTTTCAGAGGAAAAATATTGCCTGATTTTTCTTTTTTGAAAATGAAATAAATCATCAAAACTCCTTATATAGAGTGCATTTACATCTACAGAGTGTTTCTTGTAAAGAAATAAAACTATTCTCCCCCTCTTTCTTTCCTCATTTCAACTTGACTCTGAAAATATACTCAACATTTGTTCACTGAAATTAAAATTTATACACTGCTATGATCAACCATTTGATATTTCACGAAAGTTGATAAATTTCATAAAGAAAATAAACAAAGGCAAAACTACAAAAATAAAATTTCACACAGACTAGAAATATTATGAGACAGCTGACAAAAAATCTAATAGTGCTTTGTATTATAGTTTTCAAGTCACTTTATACCAAGTTACATATCTTAAAAAAAATACCTAATTTACTCTTATATTCAAGATTATATAACATTAGCTTCAATGGCAATTACTTTTCCTACAATTTCTTCCACATTTTCCCAGCATGACTAAAGGTTCAACATAACAGATCTGACATAAAAGTGTCATAAAAATTATTGGTGATTCTTGATGCAAATGTTTTTTTTAAAAGTTTTGATGCTGATGAATTTGTACCAAAACAAAGTTTCTGATATACCTTTAGGATTATGCTCGACTCTATGATGTAAGCAAAAAATACTTGAACTGACATTTACATACAAAAATAGAGAATATATACACTGCAGCGACCTTGGTGATATCTTTCACCAACCCGACTAAAAAATTCAGTGAGTTTTAAATCTTTTTTTAAATCAAGATTCTCAATTTTAAATTTAACGATTTTCATCTTCCATGCTCACTGAGATTCTTTGTTTTGGTTAATAACTGGGCTTAAAAAACATGGAGGAATAGAATAGAATGTACTTCTCTGGAAGAAGCCTGGAGCTCTCAGGATTTAACAGTTTATTATTGTCTCAATTTTCCCTAGGCTTGATTCTGTTATTTTGCCCATGTGGAGCAATAGAAGGCTCTGATGAGGAAGGCCATGAGGCCAGAAAGAGGGCACAGGTCCTGCATCATGCCAGGTACCTGTTTTTTTGTCATTAGGAAAGATGGTACCTACAAACCTAGAAAGGAAGAAACAGTAAGGACAGCTAAAGCCACACACAGGACAGCTGGGCACCATCCACCTGCCAGAAGCTGACCAGCAAGGTGTCTCTACTGGTTCATTAAAGTGCTGCTTCTGCCCCACGGCTGTGCTGCAGGCTTTTCAGAGCTGTCTGCTCAGGTCACATGCACTTGGCAAACATCATATTAAACTGACTTAACACTAAAGTTGAACTGAACATAATTTCTTTTTCTAGGATGTGATGTGAAAGATAAAAAATCCTGGACCAGGAATCCAAAGATCAGGTTCTCTCAATCTCAAGCTGAGTGGTCTCAATCAAGTTAACTTTAACCATCCTGGGTATCTATTTCCACAGGTAAAAAAAAAAACAAGGGAATTTGTACTCCACAACTTTTTAAAGTCTCTTTCAAATCTGGTTGAAACGCCAAGTCAGACTCTTGCACAGGTCCTCTTGATTTTCATTATGAAGATCAGCTAAAAACAGTTCTGTTTGGGGGATTTTCTGATGCTTACCTCATGGCTAATGAGGGTTTTCTAAACTTCCAAAGGGTAAACATAAGTATCTGGCTCTCTAATAAAAACACAATTGAGATATTTCTATACTAACATGAAGTATACTTTGAAATTCATTAGGGTGGTAGATTTTAGTTACCTATACCTTCTTCTTTAATTCGCTCAATGCTGAAACCCTGTTCTCTCCTCAACCAGGTGACAAAAGAATAGCATGGAGGTGAAAGACTGAATCTTGGTTGAATCATTTCTGACTGAAAGACAAGTAATAGAGTATTTCTTTAATTGTTTAACATTTTAATTTTTTCAATTTTCAAAACTAAAATTTTTGAAATTGCTGCTAATACTTAAAACCAAGAAATATGCTGTAGCTTATCAGTACTGCCAATGTGTCCTAGTGGTTCTTAAATCATTTCCAAACTGGAGACTCATACCTCTGCTCCTACTATTTCAAACCCGATGTAAAGCATGTCGAATTCAAATTTAAAGAGGGACTGTGTGGAGTGCTAGTGATAGCTTTGGGAGAAGGATAAATAATTTCTTCAACAGTTACATATGTCCCTAATAAGAAACCAACCAACATCCAGTGAACACGATGGAAATGTTCTTCAGGACCATCCATATACTGTAGTTTTCCTTAGAGAACGTGAGAATTTCAACCAGGGGCGGCAGGATCAGGGCCAGCGTGCTGCTGCTCACAGCTCCCACGAAGGAGATCACAATGTCTAAACGAGGAATGAGGATCGCGCCGGCACCTAGAAAATTGAAAATACAAATTTTCCTTATGTAAATATCTAATACCTACATAAATACTCACTGCAGATACTTTCAATACATTAAAATTAACTGATGCAAGTAGGCACTACGAGCCTATTGCTTGCGGAAGCATCTGTCACGTTTTGTTCTGAGCTAAAAAGAAAACAAAGAAAGAAACCAAAACACTGAGTGATGGTCCGCAGACTTTGACTTATCAACAGGGTTTCTTACATAAAAAACTTTTGATTTTTGCTATGAAGTTTTGGGTAAAGAATGCATTTTCATTATTCTGCCATACAGCTCATTCTACAAAGCACAAAATCTGGGCTGGTATGGTATAAAAAAATGGTTAAATCAAAGAGAAGAGGTAACTATTTCTTACAGTAGAATTCCAATTAATAAAAATGGAAGAAACCATGGGGAAAAAACCATTATTAAGTAAACACCACAGTAATAACCGTTGCAGGAAAAGTCAATGAAGGATCCTAAAATTAATGGGCAAAGGCTCAGATGACAAAGAATTTGCCTGCAATGCAGGAGACTTGGGTTGGATCCCTGGGTCAGAAAATTCCCTGGAGAAGGAAATGGCAACTCACTCCAGTATTCCTGCTTGTAAAATCTGATGGATGGAGAAACCTGGCAGGCTACAGTCCGTGGGTTTGCAGAGTCAGACACGACTGAGCAACTAACACTTTACACTATTTTTTTTTAGCACTAACTGTATAACAACAGGAAATACCTCTATTAAAAACTCATTAATTATAAAGGAAAAAACAGTACCTTTACTGTGGAGACACCTGACAGACACCACCTTAACCAAGTGATCAAAGTTAACTTCAGCAGTCATAAGCCGTAATGTGATGTACTGAGAAGTGCAAAGCATCAACTGTGGAATTCTTGTTAAAGATGCTTAACTTCAACCTAATCATAAGAAAGCATCACACAAGTCTACACTGAAGGAAATTCTACAAAATTACTGACATTTCAAAGATGTCAAGGTAAATAAAGACAAAAAAAAATAACTGTCAAGACTGGGGAAGACTAGTAGACTTGACAACTAAATTCAAGTGGGAAATTGAATTGGTTCCTGGATCAGAAAAAGGGTAACAGTGGAAAAAAACTGGTGAAATCAAAATGAGGTCTACAGATGAGTTCGCAGCATTTTATCGATGTTAATTTCCTGGCCTTAACAGTTGTATTGTGGTATGTAATCTGTTAACATTAGAAGAAACAGAGTAAAGGGTTTATGGTAATTCTACTTTCTTGTACAGCTTTTCTAAGCTATTTCAAAATGAAAAGTCAAAAAAAAAAAATCTGCACCATTATTATCAGCAGGATTTTATGCCAAGCTATTGACAAGTTTTCTGCAAGTTTTGATCCAGCACTTTTTTGATCTCATCTTTATCTTACCAAAAGGTATCAACAGAAGGTTTGCAAAAACTGAGGCATAGTCTTTCTCTGAATTGTCCTTAAGTGGTTCAGTGAATGGTTTGTGAAGGGTTGGAGCTGCCACCAGAGATAACAGCTAAGTTTGCTGGCACGAAGCTGTGACAGCTCCACCACTGCCGCAGCCAAGGACGGCTGCAACCACAGTGCCAGCTCTGAGGACTCTGATTGTGTATGTGTTGGTGTTCCTTTCCTTATCTTCAAAAGCTATCAGTTTTCTCACTAATCTTTGTCACCCTTCTATTTCTAACTTTACTTTCCTTTGCTTTTCTTTTTCCTGCGTGTTTGTCTCTTACTGAACTTTCTGTGTGTGGGGTGTGTGTGTATATATAATTTAACTCATGCTCTTTGTAATTAAGTTTCGAGTTTCTGGTCTACTGGTTTCTTTACTTCTTAACTGTTAGTTTATGGTTTCTCCCTCCCCATATTCTCTTTGTGGCTCTCAATGTTTTCCAGGAGGATGTGGCATTAATTTGGAACCACCACATTTCTTAGAACCACACACTACTACTTACCACTTTTTATTTAATTATTATGAAAGCTAAAATCCTAAAAAAGTTATTTTGAAATCATAAACATAGCTGCACTTCTACAAGACTGAAGTACAATAAATCTTCCTAAGTAAAATAATTGAATGTGAAGTTGGAACTCTAAACTAGAAATACTTTATAAAGTGAATCCTTGTTTAATGGATGTGCGCTATATCATTTTAACATTTCTCTCAAAGAAAGTATAAAGCATAACTCTCAATCACAACAGAATGTTTAAAAATCCATTGGCTTTTATCCATTTTGTGATAAAATACTTATAGTAGATGGCAGTATTTAAAAGTACAACCAGACCAACATGACTACCACCTTGTCATCTAAAGAGCCTTTCATTTTGGAGTCTATTTTTTGTTGTTAATGTTTTCCAATAGGCCAAGTTGTTATGAGTAAATCAAGTGAAGTGTTGTTGGAAAAGCATCTGGAGAAACACTATAGTATTTTAGAATTTATTCATTCAGACTAAAATTCCATTTACCAAATGCTTCTAAATCATGAAATTTATCAATTAGATAAAATCATTCTTTAAATGTTATATAACCAATATATATTTGCTAGTAAAAATGGCTTGAAATGTTATTTGATAATGTACTAACATTCTCTACTAAGAGAAGAAAGTGAAATATATATACTTCAGGCAACTCTGACATAGAAGAACTCAAAAATAGTAAGTCAAAGAATAGCTTGGATAAGGATAGTTTATTCACTACAAATTACAAATATTCACTACAGGATTACTATAAATATGCTGCCCTTTGTCATTTACAGACAGTTATTATGAATATATCTAGTAAGTACTAATTAATCTTATTCAGTATTTCCAAAAACTATATTATAGAGGAAAAGAATGTATCCTTAAGGTACAAAGTTGCCTCTGACATGGAAAAAAAAAAGCAATGGCAAAAAAGGTCCATTTTCTTGCATCCTAATGGTAAAAGCAGATATAGCAGAGAAAAAAATAAAATGCTTGATATTATAACATCAACAACACTCTAGCATGTAAATCTTTTTTAAAACTTATTTATTTTTAGTTTTGGTTGCGCTGGGTCTTCATTACCGCACACAGGCTTTCTCTAGTTGCAGCACGCAAACCTAAATTGCACGAACAGTGAATGATCCTCTCCATACACCTACTGACTCTAAGACAGAGTACTAGGGCACAAATGGTACTTATTTTTAGCTACTGTGACAACTAACTTAAATGACTCTGGGACGTCCTCTTAGTATTCTACAAACTACCAAAGATATATGCTTTATGTAGTCATAGTTTACTAAAAGAAGAAAGCATAGTCTCAAATCCAAGGGCTTTTCAAATTAGAAACAGTGAAAGGATCAACGAATTGGACAATAACAGAAATAAGTAGTATTTAACGTATTTTGCAGGCTCAATTCAAACACGGGATCAAAATACTGGTTTGAAATCAAAATTTAGCAGCTTTTTCTACAGGCCTGCCTTTAAAATAAAAGGCATTTATTGCAGTCCAAGTGGCCTCTGGCCAGTTGCTAGTCACTCTTCTCTCTTACCTGTGTAATGCCTACCTAGTAAGGGTCTACAGGGAACATGCAGGAAGAGCCTGACCCATCCTTTCAAGCTTTTGATTCCATGAAGAAGATGCTGTGAAACGGCGATTCAACACTAAACGGAGACCTGGACATAACTAATACAACCCAAGCTGATGGTTGTATTAGTTACAACCATACTTTGCAGATCTGTCCTGCAGACGTGGACTCAGCACCTGGAACGGACTATGGGGCCTGAAACGCGCAAACCCAGCTGGGCCTCCACTCCCCCTGCTGCTGCTGCACAGCCTGCTCTACGGACAGGACAAGGTTCCGCCAGCTCTCCACACGCCCATCAGTAAAGAGTCCACCCTAGGACATTTGCAAGTGCTTTGGATAACGGATACAAAACAGGTCTGTCATGAAAATCAGTTGACTTTAACTTGGAAGGACGTGCCAAAGATTTAAATGAAGGTCAATGTCCAATGATGTGTCTCAATGAAGTAGAAGGGCATATGACACGGCCTGTGTTCTCTGTCCAAAGCATGCTGTAAATATAGCCCTCACATTTGGTTAAACGGGCTTCTCTATTTTTAACTAAAAGAAAGAAGCGACAAAGAAAAGGCTGCAACTCTCGGTGCTATGTACTCAGCCCTTGAGGAAAAGCCCTGGCTTGTGGGAATAAATTCCTGGTGGCAGAGGTGCAGTCTGGTCTGGACCACAGCAGACAGGGAGCTCAACATAACAGTAGCCAATGTGCAGAAGTGGGTGAAGTTATTAAAATTCAGTAGCTAACCTTAAAAGGAGACATGCATTCAGAATAGAACTGCCTCACATCTCCTGATAAAAGGACTTTGCCTGAAATACGTCTTTTTATTTAGTACAGCTGTCAAAATGTCAATAAAAGTAATGTGTAAAGAATATTCTAAAACGTTTTAAAATAATTTTTTTCCTCCTGGGTGTTTCATTAGTCATTGGAGTATGGGTTTAATGACTTCATTCCTCAATGTGATTTCCCTTATTAGTTGACATATTTCATTTAAATAATTGCTTCGAAAAGTATGTCTTATCTATTTTATCTACTTTGCCCAGCTTTGCTGTTTCTTTGAACAAAATATAACACACCCAATTCTTTAAATCTAGGCATAAGCTCTACCCCAAGGTGCTCAATGAAATTTACAGAGTTGCCCAGAATTTCTAGTTCTACCATTCTCTAACTTTGAATGGGCCAAGATAGTTACTCAAATCTTCTCTAGAATTTCCAAAGCTGCTTGTCCCCCAATCACCAGTCACCTCGTCCTTGGTATCATCCTAGGCAATCCCGTCAGACATTGGTGTGGCAATCATCTTTCTCTTTGCAATTATAATAAAAGTGGTGACAAAATGATAGTATTAACAGCAACTTCTAACCACTTTGTTCATATTTTTAAATGTCTTATCTTCACTTCATTGTTGAGAAAAGAAGGGCTCAGAGAAGACCCAGCAAGGAAGTGGGAGACCTGAGTTTTGAACCATCAGGTCACCATGACAGTGCTACACCAAACTAAAGGCCCCTCTCCGTGAGTCTCCATGATTAATTCTACCTTGTGGGGCATTTTATAATAGGAAACAATAAGAAGAGATTATACACACTCCTTCAAATAATAAGTAAAATAAGCCACTGAAATTGTTTAAGACCAAAACAGAACAAAACCCATTTGTACAGGTAATCATGGAAAGCTGAACTGTTAAATATATAAAAGTTAGCAGATATAAAAAACTTCAGGAAAACTAGAAAGCCAAAGCAAAATGTTATCAATGATATAAAGAATCACTTATGCATCTGATTTAAATATACTTATATTTCAATCATGAGTGATATTATTTTGAAAATAATAATTCAGTTACTTGTTTTACGTGTGATAGGATCTGATTTATGATTTTCTTCTATATCAGTAGAATAACAGAATTTTAAACCAAAATGTATCCAGTTAGGTGAACAAAATTATTTCAAAAATATAAAAAATATACTTTAAGTAGTTTCATTAGAAGAAATTCAATAATAAAAATCATTATGATATAAGTGTGCAGTGATACAAGTAATAGTAACCAAGAAGGACCTTATTGCAAATTCATAGATTTGCTTCCATTTAGCATGAAATCTGGATGTGATCACAGGGATAATTATCTCTGCTGGAACATAGAACTGAATTGAATAGGTCACAAAGATGCCGAAGGAATACAGAATTTTCACTGATTGATATAACCTGTTAAAAATTTTCAAAATTTAGTCATTCTTTATTGCCAGCTTTACCAATATTTAACTAACCAATGAAATTATAAGACATTTAAAGTCTACAGCATGATGATTTGATATACATTGTGAAAGAATTCCCACAAACGGAATTAATTAACAAACACATCCATCACCTCATGTATTTGTCTATTTTTTTCTGTTTTGGTGAGAACACCGATTCTGCTCTCAGCACACTTCAATCATACAATACAGTAATATCAACCAAGTCACCACATTTTACATTAGATGCTCAGACCTTATTCATCTTTTAACCGAAAGCCTGTATCGTTTTACCAAACTCTTCTCTTTTCCCCCCTCTACCAGCCCCTGGCAAACACCAATCTATTCTCTGTTTATCTAAGTCATAATAAAAATAAAAGAAATAAAATGAAAATAACCAAAATAAAAAGAAAGTTAGATTCATATTAAGACAAAGTGCGTGAGCAAAAACGAGACAACATGCATGAACCTGGCGGGCATTATGCTAGGTGAATACACCAGGGAGAAAAAGACAGGTACTGCAAGATATCACTAACATGTCAAGATTATAAACAGTTTTCCTAAACAGCTGCCAAACAAGAAAGAATTCAATTAAATCTCCTTCTATAATGTATTCATCCTAGGAGTGAAGAAGAAGGAAGAAAGCTGAGTAGAAACAGATTTGAAAATACTACAAACGGCAAACTTAAGGAAAGAAGAGGGCCTTAGGGCTAGGAACAACACAAACTCACTATTAAAAAGACCTCAAGATATATTTCTCACCTTGATGTTTAAAGTTTAAACATAAATGGTCAAGCTACTGAAATGTACAAAATAACCAAAAGACTCCTGCTTCATATACTTTGATACATAATTGTGGAGAACTGAATATTCTTATCAGTTTATTATTACAGTCCTTTTTTCTAATTACCTTTTAACTTACATGTTTTTAAAATATGATTAACAATATATCTAAAAATATATCACTATGCATATAGGTATAATAACTTTTCTATTGGTATAGAACAAATTACATAGGTTAAGAATCTGGTTATTATTAACACCACTCAGTAACATTAATTATATGTAATTACTATCATTTGATGTTATCCAGAGTAAAAACGGGAAATAAAATCATCACTATCTTTTTAGAAGCTGGCATATTTGTTAAGGATCCATCAAAGAGTAATACAGAAATCAGAGTGTTAAAGAGAAGCAATACAGTCTTTTAAAATCAACTATTCCGTTTTTATTTTTGTTTCAAGAACCCCTTAATTTCTACATTTCATATTAAAATTTCAAGTACTCTATTTTTCTATACTCAACTTTCCTACATGTTTATCAACCTTTGTTCTCATTTTGGTTTTAAGCATGTATCTGTGGTAATTGTCCATATGTACTAATCTTGGCCATATAAACTAACAGTTTCAGAAATGAGCAAACTGACTCTCAAAAGGATAAAAAACTTGATTAAAGTGATAGGGATTTGTCTGGAGGATATACAACAACATAAAACTTTTATTTTTCATTTTTTTTCATTGAAGGATAATTGCTTTACAGATTTCTTTTTTGCTTTCTGTTAAGTATCACCATGAATCAGCCATAGGTATACATACATCCCCTCCCTCTTGAATCTCCCTCCCATCTCTCTCTCTATCCCACCCCTCTAGTTTGATACAGAGCCCTGTTTGAGTTCCCTGAGACACACAGCAAATTCCCGTTGGCTGTCTATTTTACATACAGTAATGTAAGTTTCCGTGTTACTCTCTCCGTACATCTCACCCTCTCCTCCCCTCTCCCAGGTCCGTAAGTCTGTTCTCTATGTCTGTTTCTCCACTGCTGCCTTGCAAATAAATTCACTGGTACCATCTTTCTAGATTCCATATACATGTGCTGCTGCTGCTGCTGCTAAGTCACTTCAGTTGTGTCCGACTCTGTGCGACCCCACAGACGGCAGCCCACCAGGCTCCCTCATCCCTGGGATTCTCCAGGCAAGAACACTGGAGTGGGGTGCCATTGCCTTCTCCATACATGTGCTAGTATATGATATTTATCTTTCTCTTTCTGACTTACTTCACTCTGTATAATAGGCTCTAGGTTCATCCACCTTAATAGAACTGACTCAAATGTGTTCCTTTTTATGGCTAGGTAATATTCCATTGTGTGTATGTACCACAACTTCTTTATCTATTCATCTGTCGATGGACATCTAGGTTGCTTCCATGTTCTAACTATTGTACACAGTGCTACAATGAACATTGGGGTACACGTGTCTTTTTCAATTTTGGTTTCCTCAGGGTATATGCTTAGGAGTGGGAATGCTTGGTCACATGGTGGTTTTATTCCTAGTTTTTTAAGGAATCTCCATACCATCTTCTGTAGAGGCTTATTAACTTACATTCTCCTCAACAGTGCAAAAATATTCCCTTTTCTCCACACCTTCTCCAGCATTTATAGTTTGTAGACTTTTTGATGATGGCCATTCTGACCTGTGTGAGGTGATACCTCATTGTAGTTTTGATCGGCATTTCTCTAATAATGAGCGATGTTGAGCATCTTTTCATGTGTTTGTTGGCCATTTCTATGTCTTTTTTGGAGAAATGTCTGTTTAGGTCTTTTCCCCACTTTTTGACTGAGTTGTTTGTTTTTCTGGTATTGAGTTGTATGAGCTGCTTGCATATTTTGGAAATTAATTCTTTGTCAGTTGTTTCATTTGCTATTATTTTCTCCCATTCTGAGGGCTGTCTTTTCACCTTGTTTATATTTTCCTATGCTGTGAAAAAGCTTTTAAGTTTAATCAGGTCCCACTTGTTTACTTTTGTTTTTATTTCTGTTACTCTGGGAGGTAGGTCATAGAGGGTCTTGCTATGATTTATGTCATTGAGTGTTCTGCCTATGTTTTCCTCTACGAGTTTTATAGTTTCTGGTTTTACATTTACAACTTTAATCCATTTTGAGTTTATCTTTGTGTATGGTACTTAGAAGTGTTCTAATTTCATTCTTTTACATGTAGCTGTCCAGTTTTCCCAGCACCACTTATTGAAGAGGCTGTCTTTGCCCCATTGCATATTCTTGCCTCCTTTGTCAAAAATAAGGTACCCACAGGTGCATGGGTTTATTTCCGGGCTTTCTATCTCATTCCATTGGTCTATATTTCTGTTTTTGTGCCAGTACTATACTGTCTTGATGACTGTGGCTTTGTAGTATAATCTGCAGTCAGGAAGGTTGATTCCTCCAGCTCCATTCTTCTTTCTCAAGACTGCTTTGTATATTCAGGGTCTTTTGTGTTTCCACATGAATTGTGAAATCTTTTGTTCTAGTTCTGTGAAAAATGCCATTGGTAATTTGATAAGGATTGAACCTGTAGATTGCATTTGGCAGTATAGTCATTTTCACAATATTGATTCTTCCTATCCAGGAACATGGAATATCTGTTTATCTTTGATTTCTTTCATTAGTATCTTATAATTCTCTGTGTACAGTTCTTTTGTCCCCTTAGGTAAGTTCATTCCTAGATATTTTATTCTTTATGTTGCAATGGTGAATGGATGGGATTGATTCCTTAATTTCTCTTTCTGATTTTTCATTGTTAGTATATAGAAATGCAAGCAATTTCTGTGAATTGATTTTGTATCCTGCAATTTTGCTAAATTTACTGATTAGCTGTAGCAATTTTATGATAGTATCTTTAGGGTTTTCTATGTACAGTATCATGTCATCTGCAAACAGTGAGAGCCTTTTCTTTTCTGATCTGGATTCCTTTTATTTTTTTTCTTTTCTGATTGCTGTAGCTAGGATTTCCAGAACCATGTTGAGTAACAGTGGTGAAAGTGGGCACGTTTGTCTTGTTCCTGATCTTAGGGGGAATGCTTTCAGTTTTACACCATTGAAAATAATGTTTGCTGTAGGCTTATCATATATGGCCTTTACTATGTTGAGGTACGTTCCTTCCATGCCCATTTTTTGAAAAGTTTTAATCATAAATGGGCGCTGAATTTTGTCAAAGGATTTTTCTGCATTTATTGAGATTATCATATGGCTTTTATCTTTCAATTTGTTAATCTGGTATGTCACATTGATTTGCGTATAGTGAAGAATCCTTGCATCCCTGAAATAAACCCAACTTGATCACAGTGTATAAGCTTTTTAACCTGTCTTCAACAACATAAAACAACTTTTAAATAACAAATGGAACAACTTAAAAGGTATTTTAAAACTCAGTGTCAAAGTTCTTGAAAGTTAGAACATAGGTTCTATTCTCTGTATAACCACTCATGCACTTAGGAGGGGATAGACACTTATTAAATATTAGTTAAATTAATATTAATGATAAAAATGGGTGTGAATAGTAATTCTTGAAACTACATTTAATCAATATCACAAATAACAATACTTGAAAAATAAGATGACTCTTGCTTGAAAACAAAATCGGTTATACTGATAGCTAAGAAATGTAATATCTTGGTAAAGACCAGAAATAAATATATATTTTTTAAATAACTACTTTGCAGTCAATATATAGAATCAGATGATAGGGGAGAAAAACAACTAAATGTTCCAGTGAAAACACAAGTTTTGAAAACATTAGAGTTCAAAAATGACAAAGTTTCCCTTCTTTTCCCCATATTGGCTAATAAATCAACACTTAACCTAAACTTATCTATACAGATATGAATACTTATTTTTTTAAGTTAATCTGGGAAATAAGGGGCTGACTGATTCTCTCGAGGTTGAAAACAGAAGCTATTCTTGGAAATAATCTAACAATTCACTTTCCCTCTTGGACTTTTCATGATCCTCAAGAATCTCAAGTGTTCAGCTCTGTCAAGAAGTCTTTTTGAAAAACAGCTACAGTCCAGATCAAGAACTCACCCCATTCTAAGCTAAAAATAACTAAACAGGACAACTAACTATTTATTTAGTGATGCCATGGTTGGATATGGTATTACTGACTCGATGGACTGAGTTTGAGCACGCTCCAGGAGATGGGGAAGGACAGGGAAGCCTGGCGTGCTGCAGTCCACGGGGCCACAAAGAGTCAGACACGACCGAGCAGCTGAACAAGTGTTACCCAGTATTCACCACTAGACTGGATGCTTTAAACCGCGGGACGTTTGAGGAGCGTTCCCCAGAATGTAAGCAATATGAAGAGGACCTTCTCTGCTCGCTGCTGCATCTCTAATGCTTGGGAAAAGCTCCAAGTACATAAAACGCATACAGCAAGTATCCGCTAGATGACAGATGAATTTGATAGACGCCCTTCTTTTTTAACTTAATAATATTTTACTGTGATGAAAAAAGAAGACAGGCAGAAGAAAGGAAAGGCAGAGGTCATTTCAGCCAGGATTCCTAGATATAGGCAACTTTAATATTAGAAGAATATCATTAAGAATTTCTGAGGGTGAGAATGGAAGAAAGAGTTCAGAATATACAAATCTTCTTTATCCTGTTTCCTTATATTTCTCTACATCTTTATTTCCTGTGTCTCTTGGTGAGTCCATTCTTGCCTAAATATTTTCATCTTAGGTAACAAATTCCTCAGAGGTCAACTCCCAGATTTCTTGGAAGGATCAATTAAGACAGCTTGATTATCTGCCACTATTTTTCAGCTCTATTTCCCAGAATATTCAACCTCCTATTTCCTATATGCTATAAACAGGAATTCAGGCCTAAGATTCTTTTCTGTTTTGGGGGAATGTGAAGTCCCAGTTCATTTATCTAAATAAATTAAAATATCTACCCCACATCTACCCTGTTCTTACATGCTTCTCTCCTGTTTGAATTTTCCCTATCCAATGTGTGCTTCAAAAGGATTCCGAGAGATGGAAGAAGTCACTTCACTGCTTCTCAATGTCTGTTTCTCTGAAAACTTAACATACCCTTGATATCTCTTACGAGAAGAACGTCTGCTATTTGCGTTACTCTAGTGGACATCCTGGAAAAACACTGCCAAAACACCATTCAATTAAGACCAGCAGTTACAGGGGAAACACTTTTATACCCAGAATACTACTTAACGAACACTTACGAAGTGCTGAACAATGTGCATCACAAACCCAGAAATGCAGGTATCTGCCTGCAGGTGCCCATGTTTTAGCTCAGAACCCTGAATTCACTTGATTGCTTAGTCGCTCGGTTGTGTCTGACTCTGTGAGGCTCCTTGGACTGTAGCCTGCCAGGCTCCAAGAACACTGGAATCGGTTGCCATTTCCTCCTCCAAGGGATCTTCCCGACCCAAGGATCGAACCCACATCTCCTGTGTCTTCTGCATTGCAAGAGGTTCTTTAACCCCTGAGCGATCGGGGAAGCCCAATTTACTTTATTATCATCTTTAAAATATACCCTTTACTTCAAAAGCTAAATGCACTACCTTAAACAATATCACTCATAACTAGTTTTAAAAGACGATGCCTCACTAAGATTGAAGGTAATAAGTAATTAATAACATGGAGTCACTCTAATCCATACTTGCTTTATTCTGGGACTGCTCTCTAATTCAACCTTTTCTTGTAGGGATACCCCACATGCGAAGACTTGACTCACTGGAAAAGACTCTGATGCTGGGAGGGATTGGGGGCAGGAGAAGGGGACGACGGAGAATGAGATGGCTGGATGGCATCACCGACTCAATGGACATGAGTTTGAGTGAACTCCGGGAGTCGGTGATGGACAGGGAGGCCTGGCGTGCTGTGATTCATGGGGTCACAAAGAGTCGGACACGACTGAGCGACTGAAGTGAACTGAACTGAACCCCACATGAACTCTGAGACTTTAAGTCAACATGGCATCAAAAGCCCTTTACAGTTTCTCATGGCTGGTAGCTGGATTCCCTAGGCTCCTGTGACAGTCATTGGCTTTCATATCTGAGGCAGGAATTAGGTGGGCTCCTGCTTACATTTGTTAGGACCAAAAAAAGAAAACAAGAAAAGGGCTTCAGGCTGGACACTCGACAGCTAGCCTGCTGTTTGCATTTCCTGAGACAGGAGATGGGGGGGCTCCAGATTATGTATTTACAACCAGCCTTCTCTTTGCACTTTGAAATAGAAATGACAACAGAAACAGGGAAAACAGCCAGGCTATGTCTTCTGTGGACACCTTAAGGTAACAGTCATGGCAGAAACAGGGAGGGCTAAACCCTGTTTGCGTAAAGGATCAAGAGGTCTTATCTTCCCCATCCTTGGGGCAAGGGAGACATTGAATATGTGCAGGAAAGCTCCTCGGGGTCAAAGGAGGGGCACCCCCATAGTATGTGATGCCAAGGCTGCCTTATAGTCCTCTGGGTTGGAATCCACACCAGAAAATGGATTCCGGCCCAGGACTGGCGGGCTACAGTCCACAGTGTTGCACATGCCTATGGGGAAGGGTCCTAGGGTAGGTCAGGTGTGGAAAAAGAAACCAGATAATTGGCCCAAAGAAAACAAAGACCCAGAAGAACGGCCCTGTATGAATGCCTTAACGGCCTCTTTGCAATGCTCCTCCGCGCTAAGGGGGACACCCCACCCCTTCCCTCTGGGTGTGCATCTCTGCCTCACTTCTATCTCAGCTACACAAACTTTCTCCATTCGGCCCTCCCACTTGCGATTGTGTTGTGTGTCTAATAATAAACTTTGTATCTCTTTTCACAGTTTTTGCCTCCTTGAGGAATGCACTTCAATCGGGGCAAGAGGTTCTAGCCTCTAACTCTTGTTGATCTAGTGGCTAGTTTCATCCAGGCTCAGTTCAGTTCAGTTCAGTTCAGTCACTCAGTTGTGTCTGACTCTCTGCGACCCCATGAATCACAGCACGCCAGGCCTCCCTGTCCATCACCTCATCCCATTTCTGGGCAGGGAACTAAGATCTCGCTTCACATCAGCGCTCACTGCTGTCTCTCCAAGATCAATACCCAGCCAATAAAGAGTACACTACAAATGGCAACCCACTCCAGTATTCTTGCCTGGAGAATCCCAGGGATGGGGGAGCCTGGTGGGCTGCCGTCTATGGGGTCGCACAGAGTCGGACACGACTGAAGTGACTTAGCAGCAGCACACATTCTCTAAACTGCTCGGCCTACTGCCTGAAGCACAAGAAGGGGAAGGAAAAGGGGACTCATACATAACAATTCAAGATAGGAATCTCTGAGATAACCCCATGATTATCCTAGTCCAAACTTCTCATTTTGGAAGATTATCATTATAAAAGACAACCGCCTTCTCTCCAGTATCCCTCAGCCATGGCTAGTATTTTAACTGTCCTGGTTGCAGAGAACTCGCTTCCCAATGCAGAAGATGTAAGAGACGGGATGGGGTGGGGGTGGGGGGCTTGATCACTAGGTTGGGAAGATCCCCTGGAGAAGGGTATGACAACACACTCCAGTATTCTTTCCACGGACAGAGAAGCCTGGTGGGCTATAGTCCATTGGGTCGCTAGGAGTCGGACATGACTGAAGCAAGTGAGCACACACGCACAGCTGCAGACCATAAAGACTGTAGGCCACAAAAGGCATGTCTGCACAAGAAGGTGTTACTCAACAGCAGTTCTCTAAAGGGGAGTATCTTGACTTGCTTTCCTGTTTTGTACAGATTTTTGCTTCCGAGGATACATGGCTCCCCCTTCTAAATAAAAAGCAGGTGTCTAACCAGGCTTTCCTGAACAGAAACTATGATCTTGTCGACTAAAAAAATAGTCACAACATGAAAGTGGAGGGTTGTTTTATTTGATAGTCTGTTTTTAATTAAGGCTTATAATGAGTTCCTTTCTAACTGGAGAGCCACAGCAATTAGGGAACAAGTCTAAGGTGGGAAGTGGGTGCAGAAAAAGGGAAGGATTAATTAGAGCCACTGCAGGGACAGTACCACCCCCTCGAGGTTTAGCTGTGAAAACCAAAAGCATGCCCTCCACCTCCATGTCCACTGCTACTTCGCCAGGTTCCCAGCTCCCTGGGGAGAGGAGCGTCTTAACTTGATGCGCAGGCACTCCCATCTCGGTATCTTCCCCCTTAAGACTTTCTTTAGATACGTTTGTGAATAAGGGTAGGGGAGAATTCTGAGATGTTTCCCCACCTACATCTTATACTACTTGTCAACTTTACTTATAAATTTGCTTTTAGGATTTAGTCTAAACATTACTTCAAGTGGAGAAATGTATGATTCTGTTTTCTAGACACTGTACTATCTTTGAAAGAGAAACTAAACTACCGTAATTCTTAGCCTTGATCCTCTTATATTAAGCTGTTTGTCTATACTCCATACTAAACTATTACAAAAAAGAAAAAAGGAACACTTTTGAAGGAAACAAAATTATAATATCAACTATAAAACAGGTTAATGAAATAAATGCAAAACAGTCACGTCTGGTTTGTATTCAGGTCTCCACCTTGAAACAAATGTATAACACTGAAATGGTTCCATCTTGGAATGCCTTCCTAAATATATCATAGCTAAAGTAAAACTGTAATTAAAAAAAAAGATAAACACACGGCATATGCGAGACTTGTGCAACTGGAAACTACGCTAGGGACTTTCTCCCTATCATAAACAGTTCCCTACACACACTTATTCTAACAACATTTTGGCCTCCAATGAGGACCCAGGGTTCACATGACTACTGAATAGCAATCAAACTCTCATCAGGAAGCCAGTCAAAATATTTAAGGTTTCACAGACTTCCATCCAGCTAAAGGAGCCGCATGATATTAGGTCAGCATTTATTCTTTGCATTTATCAAAACTAAGGAGTTACTTTCCATTTCATAAATAAGGGAGCGAGTCTACATCATAACCACTGCCAATATCTTTATTAAATCTCCAAAGATCAATCTCTGGAAGAAGAAAAAGACTCTACATATTGCTTCATTTAGAAGAATATGGTTCTAATATTAAAGAGAATATTAAGATATACCACACTATTTACAGTTGACCCTTGATCAATGCAGGGGTTGGGGTCTGACCCTGCATATAACTTCTGATTTCCCCCAAACTTAGCTACTAATAGCCTACTACTGACTAGAAGCCTTACTGACAGTCAATTAACTCATATCTTGTATGTTACAGGTACAACTACATATATTTTATATATTCATGACATACCTTTTTTATATTTCTAGGCTATGCAGTTTGTGAGTTTTTTCAAATTGTCATGAATCTCAAAAAATTTTCTAACATGTTAACTGAAAAAAATCCATATAAGTGGACCCATGAAGTTCAAACCCCTGCTGTTCAAGGGTCAACTGGATAATGTGTCCTGTGTTCAGAAAGGACTCAGGCACATACAGTATTAAAGCTGACCACTAAAACCATGAAGGCCATAAGTGATGGGTTATATGATTTTATCAGAAACCCAGAATGTTAGATTTTTGGCAGGAGGATAGTATTAAATTTTTTATTAAACTGAGTCCATATTAAAAGAATTCATGTTTCACCTGTTATCCAAATTTGGAACAACCTGTAATTTTTAATATTTTAAAAATATGCCACAAAAAGTCAGATGATCTCCTCTGAAGATTATGAAAAAATTTAGATTACACAAATAAAGAAACCACAGTAAAGATTTTAAATGTTTAAATCATAAAACTAAAAATACCCCTTTATCATAAAACACTAGTAAATTATATTTATAAAATATACAAATTAGGTTAAGAAACTCTTGTCTACCTACCACACATCTTGGGGAAGATTTAAAGTGATGCTGCCTTTGATATCATCGTGGAAACACATATATCCCAAAGTAGCTAATGTGACATACAGCACTGTTACAATCCCCGTGCCAATATTCAATGCTTGAGGGAAGCGTTTTGATTCTTTCATTTGATTTTCCAGTGGAAGGACCTAAGAAGAGAATGCAAGTAAATGAAAACAATATAGCACCCACCTGATAGGTGCCCAGATTAATCTTTCTATAGTATATGTAACACATAATCGTTGATGTATTTTTCTAAATATTACATATTTTTCCACACTACAGATTTTTTAAATTCCTAAAATAAAAAGATTTGAAATCAGCCCTTCGCAAAACTGTCAGGTATTTTTAAAAATAAACTTTCTACTTCGGAATAATTTTACAGAAAAGATGCAGAGATAAACAGAAGACTCCCACACACTCCTGACCAATTTCTCCTTTTAACATTTCACACAACCAAAGCACATGTGTTACAACTAAGAACCCGTATTGGGACATTACAATTAAACTCCAAACTTTGGATTTCACCAGTTTTCCCACAAATGTCCTTTTTCTGCTCCAGGGTCCCGGCCAGGACAGCACCATGCATTTTGCCATCATGTGTCCTGAGTTCCTCGGGTCTGGGGCAGTTTGTTGGTCCTTCCTTACTGTTGATTACTTTGACAGTTTCGAGGAGCATGGTTATGTATTTGGCACACTGCCCCTCTATTAGTTGTCTGATGTCTTTCTCATGGCCAGATTGGGATTATAGGTTTCAGAAAAGTACACCATGGAAGTGTGATGCCCTTCCTAACACATGCTGTCAACATGATTCATCGCTGGTGAAGTTCATTTTGATCCCCTGGTTAAGGCAGTGTTTACCAGTAAAGTTCTGCTTATAAAGTTCTTTCCTTCCTCCTTATACTCTATTCATTGGAAGTAAATCACTACAGGCAGCCCACACTCCAGGGACTGGGGGGATTAAGCTACAAGTCCTCGAGGATAGTATCTACATAAGCTATTTGGAAATCTACCCTGTGTGCTTATTTATTTAATCACATATATGTATTCATAGGGATTCATATATATTTGTTTTATAGTTTACTACTGCTTATTTTGTTACTACTACCATTCCAGCTTCGGTCTTCATGAGTTCTATCCGGTGAGGTCCTTTGTCCTTTTGATGTGCATCTATTCTTTCGTTTTTTGAGCACTTCCCTACTTTCTGCCAGGGCTTCCCAGCGGGCACTAATGGGTACAGAACCTGCCTGCCAGTGCGGGAGATGCAAGAAGCGGGGTCAACCCCTGGGTCAGGAAGATCCCTGGAGAAGGGAATGGCAACCCACTCCAGTATCCTTGCCTGGAAAACACGGGACAGGAACCTGGCAGGCTACAGTCCATGGGGTTTCAGAGTCAGACACAACTGTGCAACCAACACACACACACACACATACTCTCTGGCACTACAATATGCTCCAGACACACCTTGAATTTACTTGCTTCCGTCCTGTCATCAGCCATTTCTCCAAAAATCTTTGTTTCCTTTGCTGGAGAATCAGATTTAGAACTCAAGATCAGGGTGCTAAGTGGGCTCAGTGCTCCTGGGTGCCACTGCTTTCAGCTCTCTCAGCAGACACAGTTAGTAGGCACGCGTACACGCACTGACCCAAGTACACACATGTCTGCAACTGCTTCTCTATCTATCCATGTGCATCTGTCGTCTGTCAGTTTAATGAGACGAAAGTGTGAAGTGTGAAAGTCACTCAGTCGTGTCTGACTCTTTGCAACCCCATGGACTCCTCTGTCCATGGAATACTCCAGGCCAGAATACTGGAGTGGGTAGCCTTTCCCTTCTCCAGGGGATCTTCCCAACCCAGGGATTGAAACAAGGTCTCCTGATTACAGGCAGATTCCTTACCGTCTGAGCCACCAGGGAAGCCCCAATGAGATGAATAAGTATTTACATTATTGGGGGGGGGGGCTTTTTTTAAAAAAAGGGCCAATTTAAAAGTTAAATTTGTAAGCAAATCTCTGGAGGTTTTGGGCATACAAATTTGACCACACAGTAAAAGACACTAAGTAATAATAAGTATTTACTGAGTGTTTACAATGTGCCAGGTATTTTTCTAAAAGCTTAGCATATAGGATCTCACACAGTCCTCACAATAACCTCATGAGACAATAACTAATATTATCTCCGCTTTTCAGGTGAGTTGGGTAGGTCCATGTGAGAACTGTGAGTGAGTAACAGAAAACGAAGAGTACACGAGTCGTATGCTCAGAGAAAACCCAGACTGAAAGGGGAAGCTAAAGTCAGGATGGTGCCAGTGCAGCCAGGAAAGGAGGAAGGGAAGGAAACGGACACTACGGAGGCTCCATCTGCGTGAAGCAGCGTCACCTGTTTCACACATAACCTCATTTATGGAGCTGATCTGGGGAAATACAAAAAGAAGACTCAACACGTCTTAATTGCTGACTGGAATGGGGAAACCAGGGACCCATTGAAAAGAAATACTCCAGTGTTTCAAGTTTGAGCAACCAAAAGTAAAACTAAAAGAAAGAGAGAAATGAGAAAGTGAAACTGATTTTATACAAAAAAGAAAAAGTATGTGTCAGACTTCAGAGTTGTTGAATCTGAGATGTCAGAGGAACAACACGTAACTGGAAATGTCCAATAGCTTTACTATAGCTTACTAGTTAAAGCAGAAATGAAAATCTACAATTATGTCTCTAACAGGGATAAATGGAGCTTCTAAGAATTAGTAAGAATTCTGTAAAGGAGAATTCAGAGAGAGCAGAAACCCAACTAAAATCGCATAAAATCGTCTCAGTTCTATTTTGTCTGTGGTTCATACAAACAGATGTTTATCAGTGGTTCTGCTCCCACACCAAACATCAGACTATGAAATATAAGCTATGGCCTTTCACTGTTCAGTTGCTAAGTCGTGTCTGACTCTCTGCGACCCCATGGACCGTAGTACACAGGGCTTCTCTGTCCTTCACTGTCTCCCTGAGTTTGCTCAAACTCACATCCATTGAGTCAGTGATGCCATCCAACCATCTCGTCCTCTGTTGCCCCCTTCTCCTCCTGCCCTCAATCTTTCCCAGTATTAGGGTCTGGGTCACTGGAGAAGGACCAGGAAGAAGAGGATGGCAAACCACTTCAGTATTGCCCTGAGAACCCCATGAACAGTATGAAAAGACAAAAAGACATGGTCTTTTGACCAAGATCAGATGTAGTAGGGGGGCTTCCCGGGTGGCACAGTGTCAAAGAATTCACCTGCCAACGCAGCACACACAAGAGACGCAGGTTTGCTCTCTGAGCCGAGAAGATCGCCTGGAGGAGGAAACGGCAACCCAGAGCAGTATTCTTGCCCAGAAAATTCCATGGACAGAGGAGCCCGGCAGCTTACAGTCCACGCGGTCACAAAGAGTTGGACATGACCAACTGACTGAGCACACAAACAGCAATATTCTATTTTGCCCAAATCTATACATTCTAGGCTTTCAATGAGTGGGAAGCACCTTTTTAAAATTTTTTGGCCACACCACATGGCATTTGGCATCTTATCTCCTCAACCAGGGACTGAATCCGCACCCCCTGAACTGGAAGTTTGGCGTCTTAACCACTAGGCCACAAGGATGTCCCTGAACTGGAAGCATCTTGAATGGAAATATTTAGGATCTCAGAATCCTCACAATGTTTGTATCTCTTGGTAGCTTCATGATAACATCATTTCACAAAACAAATGATATGTATAAATCTAAAAAGAATTTATGTTTGACCCTTCTTATGTAATAGTAAACTTTATAACAATTTCAATTCATTTCTAATCATCTAGTCTATAAGATATGACATTTGGTTTCTGTCTAAATATAACCCAGACTTGACAGAGTACAGTGAATACAGATCAGACAAAACTAACCATGAGTTAATGGTTTTTGAAGCTGGGTGATGCTTACAGAGGAGTTCATCACACTATATAGGTTTGAAAATTTTCACAACAAAATATTAAAAATCATCTATTCTAATGCTCTCATTTTACTTATTAAGAAAATTATCCAAGATAAAACATGGATGAACTCCTGGTTAGTAGAGGAACTAAACTGTAATTCAAGATTATCATACCAAAATGCAAATCATTTTCTAGGAATACAAAAATAGAAACAAACAACAACAACAACAAAAAAACAAACCAGAAACAGGAAAGAAAACCATGTATTTTTAAATGTAAGTAAGTCTCTGTGTTGACTTAAGATTTTAAAAAATAATAATAAAGACTAAATCCTTACCACTCCTATGCCTTCAAAAGCGAATACAGCAGTACCAAAAAACAGGGGGTATTTTTTCCAACCAGCCACTATTGGAAGGTTGTGGGGATCTGGCATATTCTGGAGAAGAAAGAAAAAATAAGATAAGTTACTTACTTGTTTGAAACAATTTAAAGCAGAAGAGTGAAATCATATACTTATGAGCCTCACCCTAGCAAATGTGGATTATAAATGTGAATAATTCTTTCAATAAAAAGTTTAAGCATCCTATGTTAAATGTAGCCAAGCTGTCAGGATTCTACTGCCAGAAGCAATTGTCTCCCGGAGCCCATATGTTCCAGCTGAGCTAAACGCTCCTGATTACTGCTTCCACCTGTAAGGCCCAGGCTGTTCTCACCGGGCATGGCTCCTGCCACAGCAGGAAACACGCAAGCACATTCAACACCTGAGCTGACAGCCATGCGATCAGTTATCAACCACTGCTGGCAGTGTCCAGTGAAACTCATCCCACTCCACTTTCACTGCTCTTTTGGTTTCTAGGACTGCCCAACTGTGGCTTTCCGCCTCATAGCCCTGCGTGGCTCCCCAGCTCCTGGTTTCGGTGTTTGACTCTCTGACCTGACGACTGCCTTCACCCTCATTATTTGTGCACAAGCCTGGACTCTGGCTTCGATGACTTGGTCTGACTCACAGAGCCTTGTTCCAACCCTCACTATCTGGAGACTTACAGTCTGCACATCTTGTTCAAGATGTCTGGGTCCAAAGTGGCTAGTTCTTCCAGCTACCCCAAGTCCCCTCACCAGCCTGTGTTCTCTGCCTTACCAGACGGGAAGTGGAACTCGAGGCCGGTGAAAAGGATGAACAAAGACACTGAAGTGTGGCAGCACAGGGATAACTGGGGAAATAAGAGGGGTCTGCTGCTGCTGCTCAGTCACTTCAGTCGTGTCCGACTCTGGGATTCTCCAGGCAAGAACACTGCAGTGGGGTGCCATTTCCTCCTCCAATGTGTGAAAGTGAAAAGTGAAAGTGAAGTCGCTCAGTCGTGTCCGACCCTTAGCGACCCCACGGACTGCAGCCTACCAGGCTCCTCCATCCATGGGATTTTCCAGGCAAGAGTACTGGAGTGGCTTGCCATTGCCTTCTCCGAAGAGGGGTCTAGAAAAACCTTTATTTTCTTGGGCTCCAAAATCACTGAAGATGGTGACTGCAGCCATGAAATTAAAAGACGCCTGCTCCTTGGAAGGAACATTATGACCAACCTAGACAGTGTATTACAAAGCAGAGACATCACTTTGCCGACAAAGGTCCACCACCTGGTCAAAGCTATGGTTTTTCCAATAGTCATGTGCGGATGTGAGAGTTGAACCATAAACAAATCTGAGCGCCACAGAATTGACGCTTTTGAACTGTGGTGTTGGAGAAGACTCTTGAGAGTCCCTTGGACTGCAAGGAGAGCCAACCAATCAATCCTAAAGGAAATCAGTCCTGAATATTCATTGGAAGGACTGATGTTGGAGCTGAAGCTCCAATACTTTGGCCACCTGATGTGAAGAACTGACTCATTGGAAAAGACTCTGAAGCAGGGAAAGATTGAAGGCAGGAGAAGGGGATGACAGAGGATGAGATGGGTGAATGGCATCACTGACTGGATGGACATGAGTTTGAGCAAGCTCCAGGAAGTGGTGATGGACAGGGAGGCCTGGCGTGCTGCAGTCCATGGGGTTGCAAAGAGTCAGACATGACTGAGCAACTGAACTGAGAAAACCTGAAGCACAAGTAGAACCGTGCGACATGATGGTGACACATGACGAGAAACACGTTAGGGTCAAAATGGAAAATTAAAATGTGTGGGCTGCTGGGTAATACCAAACTGTCCTCCAAGGCTCACAAGCTTCCCTCCACCTAAGGAACATGCGTTTCTGCTCCACTAACTCCTCGATGTCCAACCAAGGGGTCAGGAACTCTAGAGAATCTTAAGAGGTCTTCCTGCTTCTCCTCTTCCACTCACGTGCGCTATAACAACGAGTCCATGGGCTTTGGAATTCAGACAGGGCAAAACAGAGACTCAGCATAAGAGAACTCGTCTCGGAGTGCTAATGGAGAGTTTAGGACAACTACTTTGGCAGCAATGTCTAAAAAGTCTAATTGCATCAGGAAAGAACAAAACAAGGATTCCCTACCTTTTTTGAGTCATTGGCCCCAGTGAGAGATGAAAACTATACAGCTGCCCAGTGGAAAATGCACACATACATATAGAAACACTGAATCTTATCAATAATTTTAAGGGATTTGCAGATCCCCTGGATCCCCTCAACAGATTATTTTAAGGAAACTGAGTTAAATATCTCCAGACTACTGATGATGAACTCAGTTGCGGTCACTGCAGAAAGAGATTACAGCCCAGGGTAGTGGCAGTGAGCTGAAGCTGCAGTGGCAAATAAAGCTTCAGGCGTGAAAGAAAATCATAACATCACAGCTAGACTCCCATCTCCTGTGATTGGTTTAAGTCTTAAAGGAATAAACAAGACACTGATGAGTTCTTTTTTTTTTTTTTTGGATTTTTTTTTTTTTTTTTTGATGAGTTCTTTATTTCCTGTTAGGCAGTGTACTAGGGCAGGTTCCTGAATCTCACAACTCTAGGGCAGGCATTACTATGTTCTGAGGCAACACCATACAGCTCAGAAGCATACTGACCAAGATTCAAAACCAGATCTGACTACAAAGCCTATGCTTTCATCCTCTATGCCATATACTTCTTCAGCTAAGCAGTATCCCCCAAAAGAAAACCTGATTATCTCCTAGGTGACACATATGAAGTAGGGTCTTTACTCATCATCACTTTTACCTCTAAAGTAAAAAAAAAAAAAAAGTTTACTTGTTAAAAAACACACGACATAGTTAAAAACATGTTATACTTACCCTTACAACATACTGATAAATTATCACAAGACTGACAGCCATGGATATGTTGGCAAGGAATGAAAGCACAAACAGATTCTTGAGCTCACGAATGAAGACCAAAAGAATTAAAAATGGAAGAAAGCAAAGCATATATATCCTTAGGTCAATACTTCTTCTCTCACATGGACTTGATGAATTGGTACTATTCAAAACAAACACTTTACTCTCCAGGAACCCTTCGTGAACCTATACAGGATTACCAGGAGAATAAGGAAGAGGGAAAACAAAAACTTCCATTAACTTATAAGCACGAAGGAGAAATATAAAGAAAACTATAATCTATATACACTCTATGATAAATTCCTTTGCCATAAATAAAATACATAGTTTCAAGACAATCTAGCAACCTAGAAATATATATATATATATATAATTTAGGGATAATTAAAATAGAATAGTCTTCTTTGCAAAATAACTTTATCATACTGTGAAAACAAAGTTCACTAGAAACTTGTGAGGACAGACTTGCTAAACCACTTTGAAGCTCTGTGACTGTGACACTCATGATGCCTGCAAAGGCTCAATCTGCTTCTGAGATGATCAAAAGTAGAAGAATGCTTATCCAGAATGGCCATTGGGAGGTCTATTAACACAGTTTTTTCAAAGCAGAAAACAATCTCCAAGTGCCTTTTAGAAATGTACAGTAATCAAGATGCCCAGAATGTACAGAAATCAGAGCCCAATTTTAAAGGTATTCTATAAAGCAACTGTTGATGAATTAGTATCACTGTCAATAAATATTTATTAACAATCAGTTATCTTCTGCATGCTAGACAATAAATTTTTGTCAGAGCAAAAAGCTTCTATAAGATAAACCAACTTTACCTCAAAATTTATTCAGCTATTTCTATAAACCAATATTTAGCTTCCAAAAGAGATTCCATAATTTATAGTCTCCATATATTAAAAATTGTCCCTGATTCAATTAAGCAAATAGTCCAACTTACAAAAATAGAAATGAAATTATAGAGGACTTTAAAAATAATCTTAAAAACTCACAGAAGAGGCAGATTGTACTAAAATAAAAATATCAGTGAAAATCTATTTGCCCCAAACACTGTACCCTCCTTTGAACATAATGACATTATCACGTCTCTGAATATATAAATTAAGAACCAAAACTTATAGTAATAACAGAAAGTATTTTCTGAGTACTTTGTATGTGTCAGGTACTGAACTTTACTCTCCAGGAACCCTTCATGAACCTATACAGGATTACCAGTAGAATAAGCAAGAGTGGAGGAAAAAACTGCCATCAACTTATACTCATGAAGGAGAAATATAAAGGAAATTACGACTTATATGCACTGTGTCAAGTACTGAACTTGATATGCAACATCTCATTTAATCCTCAAAACAACTCTCTGAGGTGGGTGGTAATATTAATTTCCATTGTATAGTTGAGGAAACTGAGGTTTAGGGAAAGTAAAAAAGAAAAATCTACATAATATCAAGCCAGTAAGTGGTGGTTCTAGGATTCAAACCCAGGTCTGAGACCTAAGAATCTAGCGTGTGACAGGAACATGTTCACCTGAGCAAAACGCTGCAAGCCCTAAAGAGGGGCCTGCCCAAGGAGCCCCTGGTCACCTCCGCAACAGCCCTCTCCCCTGAAATATAGGACTGGGAGGCCAACAAGTCAGAGTACAGAACAAAATCCTGACATGATTAATAATGCAGGGGGTTAATTTCACCCTTACCCACAATAAGTAATATTTAGTGTCACTACAAATGTACATATCATCTTAAATCGCAGGGACTACACCTACTAGTTTTAAGTTATGTCGGCAACTTGTAACTCATACTGGACTAACAGACTCAGGTTATGCCATGTACCATTTAAGAAATGCACAGCTCTCATCTGTCTTATAATTGGCCATTAAAACTTTCTATTTTATCTTCTATAACTTGAAATAGAAGCAAAATTGATTGTTTACATCACTTGGCTTTTAAGAAGATATTTTATTTGTTGACCCGATTTTCTCTGTCATCAAATTATTTACAGCCAAATACTTCTGAAGTATAGGTATTCAAAGAAGTACCTCCCATATACAAGATGAGGTAATGATAGAGTTAAGCTCTACCAAGGATTCCTGGCAAGAGAAAAGTAGCCATATAACCAATTTTAAAAAGGGCTGTTTGAGTCGTTAGGTGCTTGGGAATTTCACATCGATTCTATCACAAACCTCTCATAATAATTTAGTATTCTTTGGCAGAAAGAGGGTTATAAGAAATTCTCAAGATTGAAAAATAAAGTAAAATAAAAATATCGATACATACCCAGAGCAAGATTCAGGTAAACATTTGAGTCCTTCGGTGCCCTCTAGAGACAGAGATTGGCTATCTAATAGGACTTCCTACGCTCTCACATGTTTACCAAAATGCAAAACACTGAAATAAATATTATAAGATAAAATTACTAAATTCAGTTGCTTCCATGTAGAGCTCAAATTTACTAAATTCTACAGTTTATTAACTTTTCAATTCAGTGATTTAATGGTTAAAATTCCAAAGGCAGATGATGTTCTTCAGCAAAGCTAAAATGCAGAATTAAAGCTATAATATGCTACATTTGCATACTAAATTTAAAATGCATAATGCATTGTATAAAGGCTTTCACAAACTTTTCATCAGCTGCGGCTCACAATAAGGCTATGAGGAACATGGGGAGATTTTGCTATTGTTCCTATTTTACAAATAAGGAAATCGAGGCTTGACCAGGAATAAATGGGTCTTATTCAAAGTTAAAACTGAGAGCATGCATCTGAATTCAGATCTTCTGACTCTGAAGTCCATAGTCTTTGGTATCACATTTTTTTTCCTCTGAATGTAACAGCCCTTCCCTATTCTTCATACCTACACACACTATTTTGTCTCTCTGAGCTTTTCGTGAGCATTTTAATGGAAGATCAGCAGGAAGCGACTATAACCATGATGGACCAGCATCAGTGGAAGCACCACAGTACCTCACCCCTGCAAACTGTCTACAGTGGTTTAACGGGCCCAAGAACAGCCATACAGCAGCTACAGAGCAAGAGACGCACAACTCCGTATGGGAACTAAACTCTTAATTCTTTGGTTCGATGTAATACTGAACCTTCAGTTTTAGGCAGATCAAGGTGGTCATAACCTTACAGGTTTTAACTGTAAAAGTAGTAGCAATTAGTATGGTTTAATCAACCTGTGTGTCTTTTATTGGAGACTGCTCTCAAACGTGAGGACGCTTCTGCAGAGAGGGGCAATCTCTGATGATGCTGTTTCAGCGATCATCTGTCTGCTCTGCTAAGGTGAGGCGCTTAGCACTGCTTTCAGCTTTTCTCACATCTGCCTCAATATCTTTTTCCATATTGCTCTTTGGGCTGCAAAACAACTTTCATCTTTCTATCAACTGCAAGCTTCTCCTTACCTTCCAGAGAGTCACTTTTTCTACCTGGTCTTCTTATGATATGTGCAAATGAGTTAAATTCTTTCATTCAGCTTTGGAGGCAACTGATAACATTTCACGGGAGAAAGTCACCAATCCTGAGCTTACAGGTATTTATTTTATGTACCTATATAGTCTGTGTCATACACATACTCACAATTAAAGTCAGACAATGTCCTGCCCTAGGAAGAACAGTAGTGTGGCAGCTAGGAGAGGCATTTACGTTTCTGCCTAATTCACACGGCCTGGGGCACATTGCTCATGCTCTATGAGACTTTGTATCCTCATTCATAAAATAAGCATAATACTTATATTACAGTGCAGTTGCAAAAATTAAAGGATATGTATCATGGTTTATAAATATAGGATAATAAAGCATTATGAGCATTACCTATAACTTTAAGTCAAGCTTGTTGGTAGCTCTCTTAGGGGATGATAGAAAAGATACAATACTACCATGTTGCACAATCCTAGAAAGGCACCATTTCCATTATATTCTATGTAAACGACTGCTAAAATGGTATATCTTCTCTTGACATTAAATAGCCTCTTAACTGAGTCAGTAATCCTAAAACTATATGACTTGAAGAATTAAATACTTGTAAAATCAAAAGCACATCATCTATGATGAATAATGCTGATAAAATCATCAACTCTCTTATTTATAAAAGAATGACTGTGACCCTTTCCATCATTAAAAATCTAAGAGGGGGGTTTTATCAAACTATGGCCCCCAGACCAAAACCTACCATCTATTTTTGCAAATAAAATTTTATAGGAATACAGCCACATATAATGTATTGCCTACAGCTAAGTTGAGACAGAGATCACATGGCCTGCAAAACTGAAAATACTTACTATCTAGCCCTTAACAAAAAATGGTTGCCAAATCTTGGTCTAAATATAAAATGAAGTTATCTTATACTTAGAAAAGTGAGTCAAGCATATACTTGAAAGTGAAAGTGAAAGTCGCTCAGTCATGTCTGACTCTTTGCCACCCTATGGACTGTACCGTCGATAGAATTCTCCAGGCCAGAATACTGGAGTGGGCAGCCTTCCCCTTCTCCAGGGGATCTTCCCAACGGGACTCACCTCACACCGCGGGTCCCTCGGCTACACGGAGCCAGCGAGGAGCGCCGGCGAGTTTGCGCGACTGCCAGGGCGCGGGGGCGGGCGGGGGCGGGCCGGGACTTCCAGTCCAGCTTCCCGGTAGCACTCAAATCAGAGAAGGCAGTGGCAAGCCACTCCAGTACTCTTGCCTGGAGAATCCCAGGGATGGGGGACCCTGGTGGGCTTCTGTCTATGGGGTCACACAGAGTCGGACACGACTGAAGCGACTTAGCAGCAGCAGCAGCAGCAATTTCATATATATGATGTATCTGGTAATCTAACTGCTGCTGCTGCTGCTAAGTTGCTTCACTCGTGTCCGAATCTGTGTGACCCCAGAGACGGAAGCCCACCAGGCCCCACCCCGTCCCTGGGATTCCCCAGGCAAGAATACTGGAGTGGGTTGCCATTTCCTTCTCCAATCCATGAAAGTGAAAAGGGAAAGTGAAGTCGCTCAGTCGTGTCCGACCTTTAGCGACCCCACGGACCGCAGCCTACCAGGCTCCTCCGTCCATGGGGTTCTCCAGGCAAGAGTTATTGGAGTGGCTTGCCATAGCCTTCTCCGGCTACCCAGAAGCTGGGCACAAAACGCGAGCGCGCAGCCGAGCGGGCGCAGCGCGCCTGCGCCGTACGTGCGCGCGCATGCTCCCCGCCCCCGCCCGCCCCCGCGCCCTGGCACTCGCGAAAGCTCGCCGGCGCCTCTCGCTGGCTCCGTGTAGCCGAGGGACCCGCGGCCGCTCCCGGCCGGCGCCGCAGCCTCCCGGGAGCCCTGCCCCGAGGTGTGAGGTGAGTCCCGGGTCGTGGAGGCCCCTTCCCGTTCGGCGCAGCGGGAAAAGGAGTCGGGAGCGGGGACTGAGGAGTTGCCGCCCGCGGCTGCCCGCTCCTCGGTCTGACCCTGTGCCGAGGAGGCACCGGCAGCCGCGGTCCCTCCTCCTCGGGGAGCGTTCTTCTCGGCACCGCCGAAACCAAAGGCTTGGGCGGCGCGCTGTGGAGGGGTGTCTCGGGGCTTTCTCGGGGCGGGCGGCGGGCCGGCGCGGCGCGGGGGCGCCCGAGTTTGGGGCTGGGCGCCGCGGCGGGCCGATGCCCGCGGACGGGATTGACCCTCTGGGTCTCCGCGCCCGCGCCCCCCCACCCCGCGCCGCGCCCACTCCGCCAGCCCTGGGGCTCGACCGGCGCCGCGGGGCCGTGTGGCGCTCCCGGGCCGCTGGGGGCTGTGGGGGGAGGACGCGGCCGAGGGCTGGGCGCGGGGGCGCGGGGGCGTCGGTTCATCCCGGGGCCCGGGCGGCGTCGCAGCATCTGGACTGCCTCTGTTTCTAGTCCTGAAAGTTGTCCCCTCTCCTCCCTCCCGTCAGTTTTGCAAAGTCTGCCTATTCCTCCTGGAGGCTTCCCCCTCTGCCCCCTTGGGGGCTCCGTGTGTTTGCCCTTGGGGTACGGCTGGAGGTTCAAACATGTTCTCTGAAATAAGGTGCTGTTAAACGTGTCAAGCGGAGAAGGCAATGGCAAGCCACTCCAGTTCTCTTGCCTAGAAAATCCCATGGACGGAGGAGCCTGGTAGGCTGCAGTTCGTGGGGTCGCTAAGGGTCAGACACGACTGAGCGACTTTACTTTCACTTTTCACTTTCACACATTGGAGAAGGAAATGGCACCCCACTCCAGTGTTCTTGCCTGGAGAATCCCAGGGACGGGGGAGCCTGGTGGGTTTCCATCTCTGGGGTCACACAGAGTCGGACACGACTGACATGACTTAGCAGCAGCAGCAAACATGTCAAGGCAATTTAGCATCTTCCTAGAGGCCTTTATCGGAGAAGGCAATGGCACCCCACTCCAGTACTCTTGCCTGGAAATTCCCATGGACGGAAGAGCCTGGTAGGCTGCAGTCCATGGGGTCGCGAAGAGTCAGACACAACGGAGGGCTTTCATTTTCACTTTTCACTTTCATGCATTGGAGAAGGAAATGGCAGCCCACTCCAGTGTTATTGCCTGGAGAATCCCAGGGACGGGGGAGCCTGGTGGGCTTCTGTCTATGGGGTCGCACAGAGTCGGACACGACTGAAGCGACATAGCAGCAGCAGCAGCAGAGGCCTTTATCAGAGTTAGGTGCCTTCCTCAATAAGGGAAAAAGGGGTGTTTTTTCTTTCTTTCTTAAAAGAGCAAAAGCATATGCCACTAATTTAGGCAGAGGAGTCAACTTGAAGTTGCAACATGTCTAGGAAGGAGGACAAAAGGTCTGGTTTTTGGCCCAGAATAAATGAAATTTGGAATTTTAGTTCCCTTCTGAATGTAGGCAGACAGAGCAGCAGAGCATCTCAGGAGCTGTAGAAATAAATGATGGCTCTATAAGGTTGGTCAAACAAGATCTTATTTTATAGAAGTAGTTTGGAGAGACCTGTAATGTGTATTTACGGGACTTGGGTTACTTGGCAAAGCCAATATCGCAGGAGCAAGGAAACAGAGACTTGACAAGGGGGATGTTACCTCCCTCTTGAGCCTTCATTTAGCCTTTAGTGGTGTGCTGACAGTCAAAGGGATAGAGAAATCCATAGTTCTGTTATTAAGACCCATTTACTCCTCAAGATAATGCTTTCCATCCGTACTTTTTTTTTTTCCCCATCCGTACTTTTAAGCAAATCAGTGCCATCTTTTCCCTCCAGAAGAAGAAGGAAAAGAACAAAAAAGTGTTTGTTTGAAGTCCCAAACCCCAACATAGAGGTAGTAAGATAGGAAAGTGATGTAAAAGCTTAAGTGGGCTGGCTTGCAGGGATAGAGCTGAAAATAAAAAATAATTGAGATGCAATTCTTCTTACAGTGTTGCTTTTTCTTTAGTGAAATAACAGGTTCTTCCTCTCCCCCCCTCCCCCCAAATGCTTTGAAACTGTCAGGAAAGTAAGGTAATAGTAAAGTAAGTAAAGTAATAAATAAAGTAAGTAAAGTAAGTAAGTAAAGTAATAGTAAAGCCTACCAGCCTACCTTCTCTTTCCTCCTCCTCCGGTATTTATTTTTTTCTCATCCACTAATATTCCCTGCCTCTACGTCTCTCCCGAATCCACCAGTGCCCTATTAATAGAAGAAAAAAGGACTGTAGGTTCTTTCATCCCTTTTTCATCTTAGGTGCTGTATTCCTCTGAGCTTTGTTTTGTGCTTTGAACATTGAGGTGGATTTCTGTAGAGACATCCCCAGCCATGATTGAGATATTTGAAGTAGAGAGCCTTGCGGGGAAGATAAACAGTAAAGAGCACATTCTTTCTTTGTGTAGCACAGTGCTGTGAGAGCGTCATCATTGGGCAGAGAGAGGGGCTTTTAAATTCCCTGTAAGTCCTCTGTTGCCCACTTCCCAGGCAAAGAATCTCTCTCTCCAACTTAAGTTTCGTATGTGTTAGTAAAACGATGAGATTTCATAATGAAAACTTACTCTGAGCATGCTAGTTTGTTGATGTTAGACTGCTGTTGACTTTATTTTCTTCAGGAGACTTGTGATAGGAAGCAGTTCTTAACTGTATCTTTCCCTTCTTTCACAGGGAAGAGCAGTGTTGGCCTCGAGTGTTTTTTAACCCCTAAAATCTCTAGAATTAGAGACGTTTAAAGCTGCACATGGCCACAAAAAGTGCAGTAGTCGAATGAAAAGCAAGACTTTGAAATATGTATGAGAGGAATTGTTTAGTGTAGATTTGTGAGAAGAAGGGTTACAGCGTCTTGAGGAAAGAAGTGAAGGTTTTTAATAGGGGCATTTCCAGAAGGTTAGGAATGAATGTTTGAAGAGTAACAACTCCCCTTTGACTAGAAAGCAGTTTTAACTGACTGTTGCATCAGAAATGATGAATCTGTCTTTGAGTTACAGTCTTTGAGTTATGCTGAGAACTAGCAACTGTTTTGGTGGATCCAAGGCATGCACTGTGAATGAAGTTTGAGAAAAAACAACTAGGCTAGTAGGCCTAAAAAAATCTTGGTCCCCAAAGTTTATCTCATTAAACTAATTTTATAGTCAAAACATGCAACCATGCTAAAGGGGGGAAAACAATCAGGAGCTTGATATTAGAGCATTTTTTGAACACATTTTAATGAAAAAGGGAAACCAGGCTGGAATTTCAACCTGTTGTTTTTTTTTTTTTTAAAGTCCAGATTCTGGCCATCTTTCACCTTTCCAGTTTTGCTTTTAGTTTTAAAAGATTTTCTGCTTTCTCTAGTCTTATATAATTTGTAAGATGGACTGGCTTTTGATGACTACTGTTCATTTTAATTTTGAGCTTTAATGTATTTGATTTTCCTGTATTTCTTTAAGCCCCATTGCTCAGCACACTGGAAATTGGATTATCTTTTGTAATCAGTAGACAACTAGACGGACTTTAAAAATTAGATAAAGTGGCAAAGTGATACCTTGAGATTACTGAGAATCTAGGCCCTAAGATTTAAATATGGAGCTATATAAACTTCAGCAACCAGAAAGCAGTATCCTGAGAATGAATTTATATAAAAAAAAATTAGATATGGAAAACAAAAGGCCAAAACCCACATGAGTTTTCGGAAAAGAAATCTAGCACTTTGAGCAGCGATATGCTCTCCGTGTGTACTTTCCTGTCTGACAAGATGATGATTTCCTTGAGAGAAGAAGCTTCAGAGGTAGTGATTGCTAATCCTTATAACGCAGTCTTGGAAAACTCTGAAAGAAGACAAAAGAATATCCTCCTGTTCCCATTGTAGCCGGTGTGTTTGAGGCAACCTTTAATTTCTGAATTGGAAAGGCAAAATGTTAGGTACGTTTATAGTGTCTCGAGATAAGTAAATCTAAGCTGAGAAAGATGAAAGGAATCACTTTCTGTACAGAAGTGTTGATTGGAATAGACTTGCTAACATCTTTGGTTGCAGGGCCTCGCTGACAAGTCCCCAGGGCCCACTTTTGTCATGGTCTCTTCTGGGATTCAGCCTGCTTTCTTTCCTCTTCACAGTTGCCCTCTCCTACTTTTCCCAGCTGAGTTCTTTGGGTCTGGCTTTGTAGCCAGCCTCTGAAGACAATCTTCCAAGATTGCGTCCCCTTTATTGCTGTTCTTCAGGACAAGTACTCACCTTATTTTAGGGGCTTTTACTTTTTATCTTCACAAGAGAACTGGTAAATTGGGGAATGTCAGATTGCTGATGTTACACATTGATAAAAATTAAAGTGTAGGGTTGAGTGTATCTAGTCCTTTTTGTTTTCTGATGAAATAATCATCAGGTCATTTAATCTGAAGTTAGTTTTCCCACATATCTTATATTGCTCTGTAAAGAACTGAATGTCTCTTTTCTCAGGGTTGCTGCTACTGCTGCTGCTGCTAAGTCACTTCAGTCGTGTCCGACTCTGTGTGACCCCATAGACGGAAGCCCACCAGGCTCCCCCGTCCCTGGGATTCTCCAGGCAAGAACACTGGAGTGAGTTGCCATTTCCTTCTCCAATGTGTGAAAGTGAAAACTGAAAGTGAAGTCGCTCAGTGGTGTCCGACCCTTAGCGACCCCACGGACTGCAGCCTACCAGGCTCCTCCATCCATGGGATTTTCTAGGCAAGAATACTGGAGTGGCTTGCCATTGCCTTCTCCGTTCTCAGGGTTAGGGCATGGAAAACTGTTTCCAGACCCTTCATTTTCTACTGGTCCTTGGCGCCTGAGACTGTTCCCTCCAGTTAATCCAGCCACTCCCTTTCTTCAGCTGAGATTCTGCAGATTTCTATAGTCAAAGATATAATATCAAAAAGAACGCACAACATCATTTAACCTTTATGTAATCAGCTGCTGTATTCTGTCAGTATTTCTTGGTTTCCTCCATCTTCTGTGTCCTGCTGTCTGAAACTTACAGCTTCTTCAAGGATGGTTCTCTTAGGAAAAAGGATTGTTGCTATCCATGCTCATGTGATCCTGCTTAGAAGCATTTATTTCATTAGATTATTGAAAAACAATTTAGAATATATATCAACTTTTTTTTTTAACTGTGCATAATATTTGGTTATGGACAGTTATGGCCGAAAGTGAAGAGGAACTCAAAAGCCTCTTGATGAAAGTGAAAGAGGAGAGTGAAAAAGTTGGCTTGAAGCTCAACATTCAGAAAACGAAGATCATGGCATCCGGTCCCATCACTTCATGGGAAATAGATGGGGAAGCAGTGGAAACAGTGTCAGACTTTATTTTAGGTGGCTCCAAAATCACTGCGGATGCTGATTGCAGCCAGGAAATTAAATGACGCTTACTCCTTGGAAGGAAAATTATGACTAGCCTAGGTAGTATATTAAAAAGCAGAGACATTACTTTGCCAACCAAGGTCCGTCTAGTCAAGGCTATGGTTTTTCCAGTGGTCATGTATGGATGTGAGAGTTGGACTGTGAAGAAAGCTGATCGCCACAATATTGATGCTTTCAAACTGTGGTGTTGGAGAAGACTCTGGAGAGTCCCTTGGACTGCAAGGAGGTTGAACCAGTCCATTCTAAAGGAGATCAATCCTGGGTGTTCATTGGAAGGACTGATGCTAAAGCTGAAGCTCCAACACTTTGGCCACCTCATGCGAAGAGTTGACTCACTCCAAAAGACTCTGATGCTGGGAGGGATTGGGCTGGGCAGAGAAGGGGACGAAAGAGAATGAGATGGCTGGATGGCATCACCGACATGAGTTTGATGTGGCATGAGTTTGAGTGAACTCCGGGAGTTGGTGATGGACAGGGAGGCCTGGCGTGCTGTGATTCATGGGGTCGCAAAGAGTGGGAGACGACTGAACGACTGAACTGAACTGAACTGAATATTTGGTTCAGCTGAGGTGTGATCTGATTTTTTTTCAGTATTCAGAATCAATTTTTGACCCTTTCTAAGTTCATCATCAGTTTTGTTTTTTTTTTTTTTTTTGCTTTTCTTGCTGCCTGTAGTAGGGCATTTTTGTGTCTTGGCTTGTTACTTAATCAACAGTCAGTAAACATTGATTCAAGTAGTAGTATTGTCAGCACACATTTATAGATTTAGCAGACTTATTTTCCCATACAGAAATAACGTGGGACAGATTTTAAAATAACATTTCAGCATTTATAATACTTTACTCCTTTTTTGTTTTGTTTTTGTTTTTTGACCTCGCCGTGCAGTTTGTGGGACCTTAATTCTCTGACCAGCGATCCAACTCAAGCGCCCTGAAGGAGAAGTGTGGAGTCCTAATCACTGGATTGCCAGGGAAGTCCCTAGAATATCATATCTTTAAACAATTCAGGTAAGTTTTATTCTGTTTCACGTATGTATATTTCTGACAAAAGTGGGAGACTATATTCTGTTTTGTAAACCATTTAAAATTTTAGTTTTCACTTATTGTATTGTTACTGTCTTTTCACATCCGCATATACAGATCCTGCTCATCAGTTTTAGCGAGTGTGTTATGTGCTGATTGTGCCGTAATTTAACCAATTCCTTGTTGGTAGACTTTCAGTTTGTCTGGGTTTTTATTTTGTAAACAGTGTTGTACTAACATTTCAGTTATACATCATGTGTACTTGTGTTTTCTTTCTTAGAATAAATTGTAGAATAGGTCTGCTGAATCAAATTATATACGTTTGAAGAGCTTTTGATGTCCCTGGCTATTTTTTTGAAATACCAACTAGTTTGCTTTTCCTCCAGTAGTATTTGAAAATGGAGAATTTCCTGGCAGTCTAGTGGTTAGACACTTCACTGCCTTGGCCCGGGTTCAGCCCCTGTTTGGGGAACTAAGATTCTGCAAGCCGTGTGGGACAGCCAAAAAAAAAAAAAAATGTATTTCCCAGTGTTGAAATGTTGAATATATTCTTTTTTCCGCACCCTCTCCTTTACTGTGTTCTGTTATTCTTTCTTTGTTCATCTGATTGGCAAAAATGTTATATATCATGTTTGTATGTTTTTATTAGTAAAGTTGAATATCTTTTCATATGTTTGTTAGCCATTTGTATTTCTTTTGTAAATGTATGTCCTTTTTTCCATTTTTCTATTCAAGTATTGTTCTTTATCTGCTTTTTAAAAAATTCATTTTATATATTACTTTTGCTAAGCACATAATTATGTGCAAATATCCTGTACTGAGTTAAATTATTCTTCTTTAGGATAGCATTTCTCAAAATACGACTTATAGATCACTTGTAACAGTACCGAGATAATTGTTAGAATGCATGTATATCCTTCATTTACCAGAGGTTCGGATTTCTTAGACCTATGGGGTTTCTATGAATCTGCAGCACATGAAAATTAGGGAACCTCTGATTTGGACGAAATATAAATTTCTTAACATTTTTACTGTTCCTATTTTTCCTCTTGTCTCATGGCATTCTGCTGTTTTTTCTGATTTATCTTAATAATCATAAATTACAGTCTTAATGTATTAAGGTTTTATCCTACCCCAGCCTAACAATAATTTTACAAAAATGTTTTGATGTATGGAAATTAGAATGTTAAAGTCCCTAAAGGAAAGCACTTTTGTAAGTCTGTGAGAAGCATTGTTTGTAAATGAGGCGAAAGGAATAACTAAGAGAAAAACAGGTAAAATAGAGTAGACAGAAGTATAGGGGGTTTCTCATCTAGTTTAAAAAACTCAATATTACTTTGTTTCTTCCTCGTGTTTTGTGTGGTAATCTTCTTTGAACTGTAAATTTGGAACCCATACTGCTTGAAAAATAGTCTAAATGAAATTTTTGAAATTCTCATTGTTATCTACAGATTCATTAGGGAGCAGTGTTCCCTTTAATATTTTTTTAAGTTGCAAGCAGATGAACAGGCTGCATAAGCAGCAAACTACAAACATGGAACTTCGATGGATGTTTTGATACTGTAGCCAAATAAAGCTTGCAGGGCTTATTTGACACATTAGTGACAGGCATAATTGTTACCGTGCTGCCTGATAAGTAAGCTTAAATATAGATGACTGTGTTTGACATCACTTTTCCATAGCCAGACATCACATTTCTGGGCCCAACTTGGAGGAGGAAACAATATGGCAGGCCAAGAAGCTTTAACAAATATTTCTGATTTAGAGATTTCAGTATTAGAGAGATTAGACATTTGGGGCAGAGGTTGCTTGTAACTTTGGTGTTCCTAATTCCTAAGGTTGTAGACTTTCCTTTTCCCTTCTTCTACTCAAGACCATATGCTTGAGGGAAAAATGGGAAGATTCAGCCATGGCTTTACTTTCTCCAAATAGTTTTTTCTGCCCAGTAATTAAAGCTTGGGATGCAGAGGTCACTGTCATTGGTAGTGCACAAAGGACAGTTTGTTTCCCTGCTTTAGCCAAGCCAGTCAAGTTTTCAAGGTCTAAGCTGTCACGGGCCCTAATATCTATTTGAGTTGTCCTGTTAACCTGGGTCTCTGAGAATTTCTGAACCTGACTTTCTCATGTTTTCCCAACCGAGGTTGGGTACTTCAAACAGAAATATTTGCCATCTGTGAAGCGCGAATAAAGTAAAAGCAGACTTAACATCATTACAAAACCAAACGGAAGTATGATAGTTTTAGAATAAGCTTTTTTCCTACCAATCTTGCCTTCCACTCTACCTACCCTTCCAGCCCCCAAGGAGATGCATATTTTTGTCCCTAGAAAAAAAGTGAAAGCTGCATCCAACTCTCTGTGACCCCATGGACTGTAGCCTGCCGGACTTCTCTGTCCACGGAGTTCTCCAGGCAAGAATACTGGTGTGGGTTGCCATTTCCTCCTCCAGGGAATCTTCCCAACCCAGGGATCAAACGCATGTCTCCAGCATCACAGGCGGATTCTTTACCGTCTGAGCCACCAGGGAAGCCCCCAGCAAAGGCAGTGTCAAATCAGACTCTGAAACTTGGTAGAAACTCTTAACTGGAAATCATTCATAGCCCACGCTGTAACTTTCTAGGGTTGATTCTTCTCTGCAGCCTGACTGTGTGTAATGAAGCGTTTGTTGGTCAAACGTTTTCTCTAGCTATGTACTGAATTTTTGTACTATCTAAAAGGATGAAGCTTTGTTGGGAAAACGTCCTGATACTACTTTTAGAATCTCCTGTTTGCCAGTTCAGTATTGGTTGATAGAAGTCAGTCTTTGTATCTGCTGTAAATCAGTAATAAAACTACCTAAAGTTTGATGTTGCTTTACCTTTTATAGAGTACATTATTTTATAATTCACTTACGTACCATCTTTGATAGGGAGGCACAATTTTTAGAAAGGAAAATTCTGAGCTCAGAGAAGTTAAGTGATTCACATAGTTGGGAAGAGGCTTGAATCCATATCTTTTGTTTTCTTTATATTTTACACCTTTCAGAGATACCATCTGCTGAATCATTTGATGATTAAAACATTTGTAATAAAATTTAAATAGCTTGTTATTAAGTGTGGCAGATATTTAAATAAAATTTAGGACAGCAGCATGCAAGTTTTTCCCAATGGATCAATTATGTCTTGTGACAAATGAAAAACTACCATTATAGATGGGAAATTAAACTGTATGGTATGTAAACAACTGAGGGAGGTACAGTGCCTTTAAATGCTATTTATGGATTCTCTGGTATATCTAGAGCAAGAATGATACGGTAGAAAAACTATCGTATTTGTTTATGAAATACCCATGTGTTTTATCTGTAAGGCAGTGTTGTATCTCTCGTCAAAGTCTGTGATTGTTGTTGTTGTTAGCCACACGCCCGGCATTTGGAAGTTTAGTTCTCCACCAGGGAGTGCACCGGTGCCCCAGTCGTGGATGTGTGCAGCTTGAATCACTGGACCACCAGAAAGTCCCAAAGGCAGTATTTTAAAGTTTCTTTTTCTAGTAGCTGATTGTTAGTGTGTAGAAACGCAACTGATTTTTGTATACTGATTGTGTATCCTACAACTTTACTGAGCTAATCAAAGTTTTACTATCAAGCCTGTAATATTTCAAGAGGAAATTGCTAATTTCTCCCATTTTTAAAAAACAATTATTTTTTCAGATATTTCAGCCAAAGGCAGAAAGAGCTCTTCTCCTAGGATGGAGTCTGTTGTTTGGGAATGTGGTTGATCCAGTTGACACGTTGGCCAGATGGTACCCGATGTAATAAAATGAAAAGAAGAGGCAAGATGATGTCATTTTCCCATATTGTGAAAACAAAAACAAATGCCTTTCATGAGACCAAGCTAACAAACCTCTGACGGTGCAAAGAGTTTGAAGAACTTAACAGCAAGATAGAAGAAGTACTTCCAAGCTGAGACCTGCAGGTGTACAAAGATCTAAAATACATATTGAGTGGGCCTGATCATCTGAATCTCATTCGATCGAGAAAGCATGGCTCTGAGTTGGATCGTCTTCTATCTGTGCCCTTGACTATGTTTGTGTGCCATATAGGTGGGCATAGTTTGTGTTCTTTGAGCCTGTTACCTTGAGGAGGTGCCAAGATTTGCCTTGTAACACTACCTTCATGCCCAGTCTTCTGAATCATTATGACCAACAGACGGCAGCTTTAGCAGTGGAGGTAAGACTTCATCTATTATTTGGCATGTCGTAGAAAATTGTTCTTGTATTGCCCTTTTAATCAGTCTACTGAATGTGTTTGATAAACGACAGGAAAAACTAATATGTTATTTTGAACTGCATCTTGTACATTAAAAAGTTATGTATTTAGGTTCAGACTCTGATCGATCGAAGATTTCAGATTTGGGGAATGTTACTCATCTTAGTTTTCAGATATTATTCTTTTATGAAGAAATTTGAAAATTTGGAACTGGAGAAGTAATAGCCTTTCAGAAGTTTAAATTGTCCAAGTTATGGTTACATCTTTTTTGCTATTTAATAATAAGACTTTAAAGAGCAGACGATAATAATAATAATGCTCATAATTCACTTAGTAAATATTGAAGGTAACATGATTTTGAAAATGGGTTCTTTGGCTCAGACTTTAGGCTGGTGGGTTTACAGTATTTACATTGTCTTAAATACTTAAGATGGTATCCTGGTCTTACTGTCTTCACATCGATTTACGAACAGCAACTCCCAAGCAGTGATAAAGGTTTTGTTGTGTGAATTATCTGTTCTTGACCTCTCAGGACTTCATGAAAATCTGTTGCCTTACTTGAATTCTTCTAATGGTAATTCTTTAGGCACTTTTTAATTCTTTTACTTTAGAAGCTATGACCAGTCAATGGATACAGTTAATAACAGGTTTAAATAATTTCGTATGTGTTTCAATAATGGTTTTAGAATTGGGGACAAAGATATGTTGACCAGATAGGAATTAGGGGGCAGCAAACTGTGACAGTAAGAGGAAAAAGCTTGGAGTTGTATAAACTGCAGCAGCAGCTAGCACTTTCTATCTGTATTACTTTTGGCAGGTTACTTGAGTTTTCTTACCATTGTAACTTTACTTGTAAACTAGAGTTAACACTTTGGAAGATAGAAAATGAAGTGTTTGTAAAGTACTTTGTACAGTACTTTTGGAGTAAGTTCTCTGAAAGGGATAGCTTTTACCATTTTCCCGTATTCTAATATTAATGTAGCTACATAGTACATAGAATTTAAAGTTGTTTTTTTTTTAATTTTAGTCTTTAATCCTTTTTACAATGCTTTCAGCAAATTGAATACAACATGTTTTGGAATCTTCATTTTATAGTAAAATTCAAAGGTTTAGTACTTCCAAGTAAACGAACATAAATCTGGGAAAGATTATTATTCACAGATTTTGAAATGTAGAGGGCAACTTGTATAGTCCAAATACTTGAAAATATTGTAGAGGTTGAATAAAATATTTCTGCTCTTCCACTGACTACACACAGTCTAACTGGTAAGGAGAGATTTGGTATAGACTGTGAGATTGGGTGTATGGAAATGGGTATTGGTTTCATATAGGAATTTGGTTCCAGGCATGATAGTCCCTGCTGGGTATTAAAACTACCCAGTTCTCTCACCAAAAAAATGAAGGAGGAATATCTTTGTTTCTGGTATCATTTTAAGTCAGTATGACTCCTTTGGACAGCAGATAGGGTTGTAAGAAATAAGTCATAAAGATTTATGGACTGATTTGGGTTTAACTTTTGCCTCTTTCACGTAGTAGCTTTCAGACTTTGAAATTAAGTCACCTAACATCTCTGTGATCCGGAGAAGGAAACGGCAACCCACTCCAGTACTCTTGCCTGGAAAATCCCATGGACGGAGGAGCCTGGTAGGCTACAGTCCACGGGGTCGCAAAAAGTCGGACACGACTGAGTCACTTGACTTTCAACATCTTTGTGAAAATCATTTGTGAAAAGGCACTGATAACAAAAATACTTTGAACGGCTGTTAGGATTAAATGAGAGATTTAAGTAGCTAGCACAATGCATGACGCCGAATAGATGATCCACAAGTGTTACTTCTATTTAAATTTCATTTGTAAGTGACCCTAGAGCGAAAGTCCGAGAAAGACGATGTGTTTGTTTCACATGAGTTTGCATCTCTCATTGTGGGCTCCGGGGGCTTTCCTGATGGTGGCGTGGTGAGCTGTCTCTGACCTCTCTTCAAACATGCCCATATAGGCTAGACATTTTGTTGGCAGTGAGACCGCATCTTTTTGAATTCCACTCATTCTAGGGAGAGCACCTAGATGAGAAAGAGAAAGCTTTGATGATGTGAAGTGATGTCGGGGATAGTTGACTTGCTTGTCATATCAGGACAGGGATGCCACTGACAGAGTCTCCTGACAGTCTGAGAGTGTAAAGTTTCTGTAATAGCAAAGGGTATGGAAGTTCAGCAATCAACACAGCACACCTTCAAATAGAAGTAAGGATTCTTAGATCCTTACAAGGACTTGTCTGCTGATGACACCCTCCTGTCTCTGACCCAGGACCTTTGGATCAGCTTGCCAGCTTTTAGTGGGAGCAAATAATTGGAGCAGGTAACCCCAGCACATTCCTGACTGTTCTTTGTGGGACTGGATGAGTTGAAAGACATTTCCTAGGTAATAGCATCGTTCAGCAGACCCAGGCTTCAAGCCTGCCTCAGGTTCATTCCTTTTTTTTTTTTTTTATTTTACAATATTATATTGGTTGGTTTTGACATACATTGACATGAATCCGCCCCGAGTGTACATGAGTTCCCCCTCCCGAACCCCCCTCCCACCTCCCTCCTCCCCTTATCCTCCCTCTAGGTCATCCCCTCATACCAGCCCCGAGCATCCTGTTACATGCATCGACCCTGAACTGGCGATTCGTTTCACATATGAGAATATACACGTTTCAATGCCATCAGGTTCATTCCTGTACTGACATTTGGTGAAATCAAAATGAGTGCTTCGAATGAAATAGTATATGGTGCCAGGAGAGAAATTGCAGAATGTGGGTTACTTCAACTTTTCTTATTATTGTTCACAGTCAACAAGTTGGGTGTTCTTTCACTGTGTATAGAGAATTCCTCCTCAATACTTCGATTGAAGTTGGAACATGTTCAAATGAATAGGGTGAATGTCCATTTATTAAGTTGGAGAAAAGATCCTTGTTAGTATGTTGGTATGTTTGTTTCTCTCACTTTACAAAACGTGCGTTTCTACATAAGCACACTCTTTGCAACCCCACGGACTGCAGCATGCCAGGCTTCCCTGTCCTTCTCCATCTCCTGGAATTTGCTCAAACTCATCTCCATTGAGTCTGTGATGCCATCCAATCGTCTCATCCTCTGTCATCTCCTTCTCCTCCTACCCTCAGTCTTTCCCAGCATCAGGGTCTTTTCCAGTGAGTCGGTTCTTCACATCAGGTGGCCAGAGTGTTGGAGCTTCAGCTTCAGCATCAGTCCTTGCGGTGAATATTCAGGGTTGATTCCCTTTAGGATGGACTGGACTGGTTTGATCTCCTTAATGCATCTATATATATTCAGTTCAGTTCAGTTCAGTCACTCAGTCGTGTCCGACCCTCCGCGACCCCATGAATCACAGCACGCCAGGCCTCCCTATCCATCACCAACTCCCGGAGTACACTCAAACTAAGTTAACACCATTTTATAGAGGAAAAGCTGAAATTTAGAGAGTTTACAGAGACCCAACTGGTTAATAAGCTCAAGGGCTCTGGATAAGAATGCCATGGTTTAACTCTTGGGACTGTCTTTGTAGCTATGTGATCTTCGGCGAGGTACTTAACTTTCTATGTCTTCTTTTCTTCACATTTATTATAAAATGGTGTGACTGATTATAGTACCTCCCTTATGG